>NC_088407.1:23326172-23443672 GCF_034236695.1 Oncorhynchus nerka
ATGGGAGTAGGATTCATGTTGTTTCTATTCACGGGACTATGAGATTCAGTTGGGATGATTTAGAATGTTCCCTGCACTGCAGCACAGGTCAAATGTATATATTTATTTTTGAATGTGCTGCAAAGTGGATATAACTGCAGGGTCAGGCGTATTTCAGAAATCTCACAGATATCTTCCATTACATAGGTTATTGTTACTGTAGATGATTGCAAACACACTTGCTGCTTGGCGTCGCCTGTGCTGTATGTTCTTTATTACACACACACACACACACACACACACACACACACACACACACACACACACACACACACACACTGCTCAGCTCCTACTCCCATGTAGTGTAGACGCAGTTTGTGTTAGCCTGATCCCAGATCTACACTTTGTGTGCTTTAGTTAACTTCTGTATTGTAAAGGAGCTACAGCACAGACCTGGGACCAGCTAACTGTGTGTTACCAGCTGACAACATATCCACAGATCAGGCCATACATCCCCCCTACCCCTTCCCTCGCACTCCCCCCCTTTCCTTTCCCCAAACCGCTAAACACCATACACTCTTTTACAACTATAAACTATGAACAACCCTCCCACCCCAGCCCCTTTTCCTCTCCTCCTCCTCTCTCCGTCTCTGTCTGGCTGAGTAGCCTGTCTCTGTTCCTTGGCAGACTGACCAGAACACATAAGCTCGGAGGTATTTCTAATGTAATGTGTGTGTAATGTGATGTGTGGGTAATGTGATGTGTGTGTAATGTGATATGATGTGTGTGTAATGTGATGTGTGTAATGTGATGTGTGTGTAATGTGATATGATGTGTGTGTAATGTGATGTGTGTGTAATGTGATGTGTGTGTGTGTAATGTCATGTGTGTGTAATGTCATGTGTGTGTAATGTCATGTGTGTGTAATGTCATGTGTGCAACAACAAGGTCGTTAGAGGGTCCTGTAAACCTTATTCAGGTCCGACTGCTGCCTCTATCTGCACCAATAATAATACATACTTCTATCTGCACCAATAATAATACATACTTCTGTCTGCACCAATAATAATACATACTTCTGTCTGCACCAATAATAATACATACTTCTGTCTGCACCAATAATAATACATACTTCTGTCTGCACCAATAATAATACATACTTCTGCACCAATAATAATACATCTGCAGCACCAATAATAATACATACTTCTGTCAGCACCAATAATAATACATACTTCTGTCTGCACCAATAATAATACATACTTCTGTCAGCACCAATAATAATACATACTTCTGTCTGCACCAATAATAATACATACTTCTGTCTGCACCAATAATAATACATACTTCTGTCAGCACCAATAATAATACATACTTCTGTCTGCACCAATAATAATACATACTTCTGTCTGCACCAATAATAATACATACTTCTGTCTGCACCAATAATAATACATACCTCTATCTGCACCAATAATAATACATACTTCTGTCTGCACCAATAAGAATACATACTTCTGTCTGCACCAATAATAATACATACCTCTATCTGCACCAATAATAATACATACCTCTATCTGTACCAATAATAATACATACTTCTGTCTGTACCAATAATAATACATACTTCTGTCTGCACCAATAATAATACATACTTCTGTCTGCACCAATAATAATACATACTTCTGTCTGTACCAATAATAATACATACTTCTGTCTGCACCAATAATAATACATACTTCTGTCAGCACCAATAATAATACATACTTCTGTCTGCACCAATAATAATACATACCTCTGTCTGCACCAATAATAATACATACTTCTATCTGCACCAATAATAATACATACGTCTGTCTGCACCAATAATAATACATACTTCTGTCTGCACCAATAATAATACATACTTCTGTCTGCACCAATAATAATACATACTTCTGTCTGCACCAATAATAACTTCTGTCTACAATAATAATACTTCTGTCTGCACCAATAATAATACATACTTCTGTCTGCACCAATAATAATACATACTTCTGTCTGCACCAATAATAATACATACTTCTGTCTGCACCAATAATAATACATACTTCTGTCTGTACCAATAATAATACATACTTCTGTCTGCACCAATAATAATACATACTTCTGTCTGTACCAATAATAATACATACCTCTGTCTGCACCAATAATAATACATACTTCTGTCTGCACCAATAATAATACATACTTCTGTCTGCACCAATAATAATTCATACTTCTATCTGTACCAATAATAATACATACTTCTGTCTGCACCAATAATAATACATACTTCTGTCTGCACCAATAATAATACATACTTCTGTCTGCACCAATAATACATACTTCTGTCTGTACCAATAATAATACATTCTGTCTGCACCAATAATAATACATACTTCTGTCTGCACCAATAATAATACATACTTCTGTCTGTACCAATAATAATACATACCTCTGTCTGCACCAATAATAATACATACTTCTGTCTGCACCAATAAAAACATACTTCTGTCTGTACCAATAATAATACATACTTCTGTCAGCACCAATAATAATACATACTTCTGTCTGCACAATAATAATACCTCTGTCTGCACCAATAATAATACATACTTCTGTCTGCACCAATAATAATACATACTTCTGTCTGTACCAATAATAATACATACCTCTATCTGCACCAATAATAATACATACTTCTGTCTGCACCAATAATAATACATACTTCTATCTGCACCAATAATAATACATACTTCTGTCTGCACCAATAATAATACATACTTCTGTCTGTACCAATAATAATACATACTTCTGCATCATCATGGTGATGTGACAAGTGACAATTGTCTTTTTGATAATGCTTTATCTTGAATACTTGATTTCTGACATGCATAACATTTAGGGACTGTATCAACAGCGGACTAATGAACAAAATACAAAAAAATAGGTTTTGACTGGATTATTCCTTTAAGTGCCTTGCTCAAGGGCACATTGACATGTGTTTCACTTTGTCGGCTTGGGGATTCGAACTAGCAACCTTTTGTTTACTAGCCCAATGCTAACCGCGAGGCTACCTGCCACCCCCACTACACTCTAGAATTTAATACCATCGTGTTTAGCATTAACCTAGTAAGTAAGTAGCCAAGGCAGCGTGAGGCAGCTTGATGTACACACCCTGGATAGGACGCTGGTCTATCGCAGGCCCTTCCATTAGCCCTGATGTAATGTACAGTGGTGCTCTATTAAGAGGGAGAGAAAAGGGAGATACCTAGTCAGTTGTACAACCTAATCCATTCAACTGAAATGTGTCTTCCGCATTTAACCCAACCTCTCTGAATCAGAGAGGTGCGGGGGGCTGCCGTAATCAATACCCACGTCTTCAGCGCCCGGGGAATAGTGGGTTAACTGCCTTGCTCAGGGGCAGAACGGCAGATTTTTACCCAAACGTGAAGGTGCGACAGATTGCAGAACAGACACGCTGAACGTCCAGTCAGTGTCTGTTGGGGTGTGGTCGTTGTCATTGTATCAGAGAAGTTGATAGGCAAGGAGAGAGGGGTCATAGTTCATTGTGATAGTACATGCCTTTCACCTTTTATGACACGTCACACCAGTTGCACCACAATGTGTGTTACTGTAACCTCCACCACACCCCCACACACACACACACACACACACACACAGACACGCACACACACACAACCCCCCCCCCCCCCCGCCACACACACACCTTCTTCGCCCTCTTTCTATTTGTCCATCCACCTTATACCGCTATATCTATCTGTTTCTCAGTCTCTTTCTCCCTCTCTCCTTACGTCGTTATTTATAGTGCCATCACCGCTACCTGCTGTATGTGTCCAGTGCTCTCACTGGTTGCTGTTATAAAGCCTTCAAAGGCAAGAACAGAGCAGAGCAGAGGGGGAATATAGTGTAGCTGTGCACTGTGCGTCTCCCTTTGTGCATTGTTAGCAACAATTCTATACTGACTTGGTGAGAATTGTATGGTGAGAATTCCTCCAGTCTGCAGTGTTGTTTATTGTACTGGGAATCACCATTGTATTCCTCTGTTGTTCTCAGTAGCCTGATGTAGCAGAGAGCAGTGGAGGACATGAAGGGATGGAACACAACGCCCAGTGTGAATTGAATTGTGTTGATCTCTGTAATGTTTCTCGCAATTGGATTCCACAAGCTTTCGTGGCTTTATAAGTCCCTATCTTATAGTGTCACAGTAAAAACACCTGGTACGACAACTAATCCACCACTGACCGCAAGGCACTACGGCGGGTGGTACGCACAACCCAACGCACCCCTGGGTGCTCACTGCCTGCCCTCCAGGACACCTACAACACCAGGTGTCTCAGGAAAGCCAAGATGGTCATCAGGGACCTGTTCTCCTCGCTTCCATCACTCAGACGCGCGCAGTACAGGAGCATCATGGCATCAACTTGAAACGTAAAATAACTCATATTTAATCGATAATAACACTCTCTCTGTCTCTCACAGTGTTGTTGACGTGGGTGAACTGCTCCAGTGTGCGATGGGCCACCAGAGTCCAGGACATCTTCACAGCCGGCAAGCTGCTGGCCCTGGCTCTCATCATTATCATGGGCATCGTGCAGATCTGCAAGGGTAGGACTAGGTTCAGTGTGTGTGTGTGTGTGTGTGTGTGTGTGTGTGTGTGTGTGTGTGTGTGTGTGCGTGCGTGCGTGCGTGCGTGCGTGCGTGCGTGCGTGCGTGCGCGCGCGTGTGTTTGCGTGCGTGCGTGCGTGCCAATACGTGTGTGTGTGTGTGTGTGTGTGTGTGTGTGTGTGTGTGTGTGTGTGTGTGTGTGTGCGTGCCAATACGTGTGTTGTGTGTGTGTGTGTGTGTGTGTGTGTGTGTGTGTGTGTGTGTGTGTGTGTGTGTGTGCCAATACGTGTGTGTGTCCCTACACAATCTGTGCCGCTGCATCTTTCTAATCTCTCTCTCGATCCAGAGACACAGAGTCACATCCCATCACTGGGTCACTGGGGACGCAAAGTCTGGGGCCCAAATGGCACCCTATTCCCTATATAGTACACTACTTTTATTCAGAGCCCAATGGACCCTGGTCAAAAGTAGTACGCTACATAGGGAATAGGGGTGCCATTTGAGACGTTGCCATAGCCTCCCTCTGGTAAAACTCACAGAGCTAATAGGGTTTTAATGTAGTTTCCATCCCAGCGTGTCTCTGTGGTTTAGTTATCATAACAGTCGTGAGGCTCAGTTATGAGAGAGACGGATAGAGACAACCGTGACAATAGGGGTGTGGACACAGAGAGAGGAGGGAGGAGGAGAGGAGAGGAGAGGAGAGGAGGATTCTGAGTGTTGGTGTTAGAACATAATGGGTGAGAGAGTATGGGAGAGTCACTCACCAGAGAAAGATGGAAGGGGGAGTGGGAGACAGAGAGAGAGAGAGAGAGAGGAGAGAGGGCCATGTCATGTTCATATTGGCATGCCAACGAAAAGGTGAGCCAGGGGAAAGAAGACAGACAGATGGGTTGGGCTACAAAGCAGACATGTTGTACAAACCAATACTCTGTCTGTCTGTCTGTCTGTCTGTCTGTCTGTCTGTCTGTCTGTCTGTCTGTCTGTCTGCCTGCCTGCCTGCCTGCCTGCCTGCCTGCCTGCCTGCCTGCCTGCCTGCCTGCCTGCCTGCCTGTCTGTCTGATGTTACACACCTCCTCATTGTTACACCATGTGTGACCTGGCAGTTTGTTATTTGATCTGCGTTGTTGTAACAGCAGTTGACCAACTTCAAACAGATGAACATTTCCTCCCAACCCAACATAATCGTAATTCTAAAGCCTCTGGTCCTCTTCTCCTCCAGGAGAGTACTATTGGCTGGAGCCAGCGAATGCCTTCGAGCCCTTCCAGGAGTACGACGTGGGACTGATAGCCCTGGCCTTTCTACAAGGTTCCTTCGCCTACGGGGGATGGAACTTCCTCAACTACGTCACTGAGGAGCTGGTCGACCCCTATGTGTAAGACACTACCATTAGTAGTGCCTCCCAAATGGTGCCCTGTTCTCTTTGTAGTGCGCTACTTTGGACCAGGGCACATAGGGCTCTGTCACTACGTCACTGAGGATCTTGTCGACCGCTACGTGTAACACATATCAATTAGTACACGCTTGCCTCCCAAATGGCACACTGTTCCCTTTATAGCGCAGTGTTTTATAGGGCACCTAGGGCTCTGGTCAAAAGTTATGCACTAAATCAAATTGTATTTGTCATATGTGCGAACAGGTTACCTTACCGTGAAATACTTACTTATGGGCCCTTAACCAACAATGCAGTTCAAGAAATAAAGTTAAGAAAATATTTACTAAATAAACTAAGGTAAAAAAATGTTATAAAAAGTAACACAATAAAATGACATAACAATAATGAGGCTATATACCTGGTACCGAGTCAGGTTAGTCGAGGACATTTGTACATGTAGGTAGTGGTAAAGATAATATATAATATGTTGTCATGTAGGTAGTGGTAAAGATAGTATATATTTTACTTATTTCTCCCCATCCCTCCATTCCTCTCTCTATTCTAGGAATCTTCCTCGCGCCATCTTCATCTCCATCCCCTTGGTGACGTTCGTCTACGTATTTGCTAACATCGCCTACGTCACTGCCATGAGTCCTCAGGAGCTGCTGGCCTCCAACGCTGTTGCCGTGGTGAGTAGCTCCACCCACCACCCTATCAGAAAGAATACCGACGTGCTCTGGGTTTATTCATAGTCAGTATTGGAAAAGGCCTCTGGCGGCCCCTTCTGGTCACTAAGAGTTAATGCGCTTGAAATTAAACTGAGTATTGAAGCGTGTAGTAGCATCACAGTAACACAATCAATAATTATCAATCTTCCACTCTTTTTTTCAATTTTAGTATATAAACATGTTTGTGATATTTATGTAGCTATGCATCAGTTCATTGAATGTCTGAGTGTGTGTTTAACCATCTCTTCCCCTCCCTCCCTCCCCCTCCCTCCCTCCCTCCCTCCCTCCCTCCCTCCCTCCCTCCCTCCCTCCCTCCCTCCCTCTCCCTCCCTCCCTCCCTCCCTCCCTCCCTCCCTCCCTCCCTCCCTCCCTCCCTCTCTCTCCCCTCCCCCTCTCCCCTCCCTCCCTCTCTCTCTCCCTCCCTCCCTCTCTCCCCTCCCTCTCTCTCTCTCCCTCCCTCTCTCTCCCCTCCCCCTCTCTCCCCTCCCTTCCTTTCTCCCTCCCTCCCTCTCTCTCCCCTCCCCCTCTCTCCCCTCCCTCTCTCTCCCCTCCCTCCCTTTCTCCCTCCCTCCCTCTCTCTCCCTCTCTCTCTCCCCCTCCCTCTCTCTCCCCTCCCACCCTCCAGACTTTTGGTGAAAAGCTGCTGGGAGTGATGTCATGGATCATGCCCATCTCTGTAGCTCTGTCCACCTTCGGAGGGGTTAACGGATCCCTCTTCACCTCCTCACGGTCAGTGTCAACATCCCTTTAACAACCTGGGTTTATCTGCTGATCTCTCCTTTAACAACCAGGGTTTATCTGCTGATCTCTCCTTTAACAACCAGGGTTTATCTGCTGATCTCTCCTTTAACAACCAGGGTTTATCTGCTGATCTCTCCTTTAACAACCAGGGTTTATCTACTGATCTCTCCTTTAACAACCAAGGTTTATCTACTGATCTCTCCTTTAACATCCAGGGTTTATCTACTGATCTTTCCTTTAACAACCAGGGTTTATCTGCTGATCTCTCCTTTAACAACCAGGGTTTATCTACTGATCTCTCCTTTAACAACCAGGGTTTATCTACTGATCTCTCCTTTAACATCCAGGGTTTATCTACTGATCTTTCCTTTAACAACCAGGGTTTATCTGCTGATCTCTCCTTTAACAACCAGGGTTTATCTACTGATCTCTCCTTTAACATCCAGGGTTTATCTACTGATCTCTCATTTAACAACCAGGGTTTATCTGCCGATCTCTCATTTAACAACCAGGGTTTATCTGCCGATCTCTCATTTAACAACCAGGGTTTATCTGCTGATCTCTTCTTTAACAAGCAGGGTTTATCTGCTGATCTCTCCTTTAACAAGTTTGTGTTGCAGATTAAATTGGTGTTCATTCTGATTATCTCTCTCTCTCTCTCTCTCTCTCTCTCTCTTTCTCTCTAACAGGTTGTTCTTTGCTGGAGCCAGAGAGGGCCACCTCCCCAGTCTTCTGGCTATGATCCATGTGAAGCGCTGCACCCCCATCCCTGCTCTGCTCTTCACTGTGAGTACCAACTCCGTCCTTCTCTATCTCAGACTGTTTACCAATTTCCCTGTCCACGCCACAAATATAAAGTTCAATAGACGTTAAACTGACGTCTGTGCCCAGTGAGAAGCTTCTAGCAAGCAATATGATACCCTCTAACCTCTCTCTCTCTCTATCCGTCTCTCCCTCCCTGCTCCAGTGTCTGTCCACCCTGCTGATGCTGTGCACCAGTGACATGTACACCCTCATCAACTACGTGGGCTTTATCAACTACCTCTTCTACGGGGTCACTGTTGCCGGGCAGATTGTGCTGCGCATCAAGCAACCCGACATGCACCGACCAATCAGAGTGAGTTTCCTAGGAGACCCATTCCTGACATTGGGTTCTATTAAGTTCTACAGAGGCTCGACTTTCTCCCACGTTTTTATTTGACCTTTTTGTTACAGTGCCTTGCGAAAGTATTCGGCCCCCTTGAACTTTGCGACCTTTTGCCACATTTCAGGCTTCAAACATAAAGATATAAAACTGTATTTTTTTGTGAAGAATCAACAACAAGTGGGACACAATCATGAAGTGGAACGACATTTATTGGATATTTCAAACTTTTTTAACAAATCAAAAACTGAAAAATTGGGCGTGCAAAATTATTCAGCCCCTTTACTTTCAGTGCAGCAAACTCTCTCCAGAAGTTCAGTGAGGATCTCTGAATGATCCAATGTTGACCTAAATGACTAATGATGATAAATACAATCCACCTGTGTGTAATCAAGTCTCCGTATAAATGCACCTGCACTGTGATAGTCTCAGAGGTCCGTTAAAAGCGCAGAGAGCATCATGAAGAACAAGGAACACACCAGGCAGGTCCGAGATACTGTTGTGAAGAAGTTTAAAGCCGGATTTGGATACAAAAAGATTTTCCAAGCTTTAAACATCCCAAGGAGCACTGTGCAAGCGATAATATTGAAATGGAAGGAGTATCAGACCATTGCAAATCTACCAAGACCTGGCCGTCCCTCTAAACTTTCAGCTCATACAAGGATAAGACTGATCAGAGATGCAGCCAAGAGGCCCATGATCACTCTGGATGAACTGCAGAGATCTACAGCTGAGGTGGGAGACTCTGTCCATAGGACAACAATCAGTTGTATATTGCACAAATCTGGCCTTTATGGAAGAGTGGCAAGAAGAAAGCCATTTCTTAAAGATATCCATAAAAAGTGTTGTTTAAAGTTTGCCACAAGCCACCTGGGAGACACACCAAACATGTGGAAGAAGGTGCTCTGGTCAGTTGAAACCAAAATTGAACTTTTTGGCAACAATGCAAAACGTTATGTTTGGCGTAAAAGCAACACAGCTCATCACCCTGACCACACCATCCCCACTGTCAAACATGGTGGTGGCAGCATCGTGGTTTGGGCCTGCTTTTCTTCAGCAGGGACAGGGAAGATGGTTAAAATTGATGGGAAGATGGATGGAGCCAAATACAGGACCATTCTGGAAGAAACCCTGATGGAGTCTGCAAAAGACCTGAGACTGGGACGGAGATTTGTCTTCCAACAAGACAATGATCCAAAACATAAAGCAAAATCTTCAATGGAATGGTTCAAAAATAAACATATCCAGGTGTTAGAATGGCCAAGTCAAAGTCCAGACATGAATCCAATCGAGAATCTGTGGAAAGAACTGAAAACTGCTGTTCACAAATGCTCTCCATCCAACCTCACTGAGCTCGAGCTGTTTTGCAAGGAGGAATGGCAAAAAATGTCAGTCTCTCGATGTGCAAAACTGATAGAGACATACCCCAAGCGACTTACAGCTGTAATCGCAGCAAAAGGTGGCGCTACAAAGTATTAACTTAAGGGGGCTGAATAATTTTGCACGCCCAATTTTTCAGTTTTTGATTTGTTAAAAAAGCTTGAAATATCCAATAAATGTCGTTCCACTTCATGGTTGTGTCCCACTTGTTGTTGATTCTTCACAAAATAATACAGTTTTATATCTTTATGTTTGAAGCCTGAAATGTGGCAAAAGGTCGCAAAGTTCAAAGGGGCCGAATACTTTCGCAAGGCACTGTATGTTCTCAGTGTTTAGTCAATCTGACCCTAGGTATTCGAGGGCCTAGTATATGCATTCTTACTGTGGTTTGCACAATGACTGACTCCACCATCTGTCTCTCTCCCTCCTACAGATCAGTCTGGCATGGCCTGTGATCTATCTGTTGTTCTGGGCCTTCCTGCTCATCTTCTCCCTGTACTCTGAGCCCGTGGTGTGTGGCCTCGGTATGGCTATCATGTTGACTGGAGTACCTGTCTACTTCCTGGGTGTCTACTGGGACAACAAGCCCGCGTGCTTCAACACCTTCGTTGGTACGGCAGTCTCGTTCTAATTCCTTCAACTTGATTTATTTATTTAACCTTTATTTTAGCAGGCAAGTCCGTTAAGAATAACTTCGTATTGACAAGGATGGCCTGGAACTTCCTTAAAGGTAGACTCAGCAATATGACGGAGTTTCAGAAAGTAAACATTATAGTGGGTCAAGTTCCACAACAACTAAGAGCGTTGAAGTGCGAGGCTCAACTTCTCCCCGCCGTTTTGGTGCCCTGGCTACCAGGGTGTGTGCGACTGTGTGAGAGCGAAGTCTTGCATCTCGCTCATCTCAATATCTGCGGTGCTGCTCGTGGCGACGTTCAACTTTCAAAAGCATTGTTATTATTATTATTCAAATGACTGGCTTTCTAGTCACGTGACATTATGGATGTTAATTCACAAGATATCACTACTAACACGGATTCTTCTTCTGACTCGTGGCTCTTTTCCCTTATGACTCCTTACACTGTATAAACTTCCTTGGCTTCTCTCTGTATCTACTGGGCGTTGTACTCTAGACTGGTATCCTAACCTCTCCCCTTCTCTCTCTCCAGCCAAGATGACCTACCTGGGCCAGAAGTTCTGTGTGGTGGTGTATCCAGGGGAGACGAAGGGAGGCGAGGAGGCAGGGAGCGGGGAGGAGTGCGAGCAGCTGAAGGAGTCGCGGGCTCCTCTCTCGCAGGAGGACGGCGAGACACAAAAGTCTGCAGACTGCTGAACACACACCTTGACTAACCCCCCAACACCCAACGCCTCACCATACACACACAGACACACACACACGCAGAGAAACACACTCTCGTTGAGGTAGTCAAAGTTTCAGGTATATCCCTATGGCAGAGGGGAGTTAACACCCACACACTCACAGACTTGGAAACATTCAGTGACACACACTGTTATTTGAATGTGTTCAGAAGTCTGATTGTAGCTTTGTTTCAATCACGAATGCTGTGCCAAGTAGAGAAACGGAGGAGATGGAGGTGGGAGGGGGTGGGAGGAGGTGGGAAGGAGGAGGAGATAAACGTTTAGTGGAGAGGGGAGATTATAGAACTATATCTGGTCATTACATGTTAGTGTGCCTCCTTTCGATGCTGCTTACTGTAGAAGACATATCCAACCTGACATCCTCACAGATACACACCTCTTTTCATCCCCTCGTTTATTTTATTTTTTTCACTCACTTGACAATAATAAGGATTCCTCTTTCTCTTCCCCCTCCTCTTCTTTTTCATCTTCCTCCTCTTCCTCCACACACTCCCTGCACACTTCATGAGTGAGAGAGTGGCGCCCATTTTAAAGTACTCGCAATGTACTGTGGCAGATTCATCATCAATATTGCTTGTGTCAGTTTGCATTTCTTTTTTGACACCTTTTGAATTTGCCTTGTCTTACTGAAAACACACCAAAGCTGGATTTTTTGATCGTCAAAAACATCAAATTAATATCAATTCATTTCATGTTCCATGTCAAATACACTAAATACTGTCTGTGTTTTTTAATTTTAACAACTGTGATTCCAAAATGTATTTTATATCTGTGATAATTGTTTATATCATGTTTCATTGTTATTATTTGAGTTTTATTATGTTAGTTTTAGAGTGTGGGTTTTTTCTATTCAACATCATGCAACAGCGGAGGTATACATTTAAGAGCCTATGGGGTTCAGTGCCTGTCAGATCCTTCCCTGGTACTCTTTTATCGCTCTAATTCTGATATATTCTGTACTTAGGTATTGGTCTATTTTTGTTATCATTGATGTTGACAGATTATTTTATTCTGATATTTTTAAAAGAGCTAAGAAAACATTTAATGGAAAAGAATGGTGTGGCCATTTTGAATATTCCACTTTGACTCAGTGACTTCATTTTACTGGACACCTGAGAAAGATTTCATTAAAGACAGACAATCAACTCTACAGACGGACCGCCTGCTCCATGAAAGACTAGCAGTACAGACTGACTACAGTGCTAAACCTTTACAGATAAGAACAAACAGAGAAGTCTTGATAAATATAAGGGTAGGCTAGCAGACTCTGAAGAGCATTTTGAGTAGGGTTCTCCGCGATATTGACCAGACATGCACAAACTCACATGCACACAAACACACGTGAACCTCCGCGGAGAGAATTGACACAAGTTTAATCATGTGTAGCTAAGCGTACTGTAATGTTGTGAATGAGGCCAACCAGTAGTGTTCCTGTGTTTTAATGTCAATGTCTATCATGAGGTTAATTCAGTATTTTTGTCAATTAAAACAGTTCTATAAATCCACTCTATAAACGTTTGATAGTGCTTTATTCAGGGGTGTTTTAATAAATATAATTGATCATAATATAAAAACACTCATTGGCGTAAATTTACATTTTAGCAGGTGCTCTTATCCAGAGCAATTAGAGTGAGCTCAAAGGCACATTGACAGATTGTTCACGTAGTCGGCTCAGGGATTCGAACCTGCAACCTTTCGGTTACAGACCCAACGGTCTTAATTGCTAGGCTACCTGCCCGCCCTATAGTGGAACACATGGTACATGAAATACATGTACAGTTACATGTGGTGTTAAAGCCTTCAGGGATTTAAATGTGCACCCCTGTATTAACCAGGAATGATATGTTTATTGTCAGGGAACTGTAATGTATACATAGATGGTTGTGTGGCCCAGTATACCCACTATGTCCTTGCTATTGGCCCTTTGGAACAGACACACACACACTCCTCTTCTTCTACAGTTTGTAGGACCAGTTTGAGGCATTCTCAGGACATTCCGACTGCTTTATCATCATGCAGCCAATGAACATTTACGACTATATAAGGGCTCGATTCAATCCGTATTGCGGAAGTTCGGCACTGTAGCGAAATGTCAATGAAAAGGCACTGTTCCCCGCGTTCGCAGAGACTGCGTTCACGGTAAACACCGTGTATGTCGGCTCAATCGGAAATTACCGTTAAACTTAAATCACGGATTGAATTGAGCCCTTGGTATGTTTCTATAGAGGGGTGGCTTCCTGGGAATCAACCAATTTATCTTAAGACCTCTGTCAAGGGCAGTGAAGATGTCATTCCTCTACACGTCTTAATCATTCATACACACAGACACAAATAATCCCACTAAAATCACATTAACTGACCATTGGACATAACGTTAATGATCACACAGACACAAGAAGAGTGTCATGGATGCAGTTGCAAACACGGATTTGGGTCTTAGACACACATACTTTCCAGTATATGACAGGTCAGTGAAGGTAATATGTACAGATACAGGTTTCTGATAAGTCAACCAGTTTGTATAGGGACATGTTGCTCTCTGCAGTGCTAACACAGGTCAAAGGTCATGGTATGGATTGTAGTCTGTGTTGTCCATGGGAAGATTTAAGGATCACACGGTTCAGAGGTGGAAGGTCAGGTTCCAAGGCCGACTACGTTGCGGATGTTGCCTTCCCATCAACCGATGGTTGTGTGTTAAGTCATCAAATGGTCCTTGGGGCATCAGATTGCTATGTGATACAGTGAGGAGAACAAGTATTTGATAACTTGCCAAATCGGCAGTGTTTCCTACTTACAAAGCATGTAGAGGTCTGTAAATTTTATCATAGGTACACTTCAACTGTGAAAGACGGAATCTAAAACAAAAATCCAGAAAATCACATTGTATGATTTTTAAGTAATTCATTTGCATTTTATTACATGACATAAGTATTTGATACATCAGAAAAGCAGAACTTAATATTTGTTATAGAAACCTTTGTTTGCAATTACAGAGATCATACGTTTCCTGTAGTTCTTGACCAGGTTTGCACACACTGCAGCAGGGATTTTGGCCCACTCCTCCATACAGACCTTCTCCAGATCCTTCAGGTTTCGGGGCTGTCGCTGGGCAATACGGACTTTCAGCTCCCTCCAAAGATTTTCTATTGGGTTCAGGTCTGGAGACTGGCTAGGCCACTCCAGGACCTTGAGATGCTTCTTACGGAGCCACTCCTTAGTTGCCCTGGCTGTGTGTTTTGGGTCGTTGTCATGCTGGAAGACCCAGCCACGACCCATCTTCAATGCTCTTACTGAGGGAAGGAGGTTGTTGGCCAAGATCTCACAATACATGGCCCAATCCATCCTCCCCTCAATACGGTGCAGTCGTCCTGTCCCCTTTGCAGAAAAGCATCTTCAAAGAATGATGTTTCCACCTCCATGCTTCACAGTTAGGATGGTGTTCTTGGGGTTGTACTCATCCTTCTTCCTCCAAACACGGCAAGTGGAGTTTAGACCAAAAGCTCTATTGTCGTCTCATCAGACCACATGACCTTCTCACATTCCTCCTCTGAATCATCCAGATGGTCATTGGCAAACTTCAGACAGGACTGGACATGCGCTGGCTTGAGCAGGGGGACCTTGCGTGCGTTGCAGGATTTTAATCCATGATGGCGTAGTGTGTTACTAATGGTTTTCTTTGAGACTGTGATCCCAGCTCTCTTCAGGTCATTGACCAGGTCCTGCCGTGTAGTTCTGGGCTGATCCCTCACCTTCCTCGTGATCATTGATGCCCCATGAGGTGAGATCTTGCATGGAGCCCCAGACCGATGCTGATTGACCGTCATCTTGAACTTCTTCCATTTTCAAAAAAATGTGCCAATAGTTGTTGCCTTCTCACCAAGCTGCTTGCCTATTGTCCTGTAGCCCATCCCAGCCTTGTGCAGGTCTACAATTTTATCCCTGATGTCCTCTCTGATCTTGGCCATTGTGGAGAGTTTGGAGTCTGTTTGATTGAGTGTGTGGACAGGTGTCTTTTATACAGGTAACGAGTTCAAACAGGTGCAGTTAATACAGGTAATGAGTGGAGAATAGGAGGGCTTCTTAAAGAAAAACTAACAGGTCTGTGAGAGTTGGAATTCTTACTGGTTGGTAGGTGATCAAATACTTATGTCATGCAATAAAATGCAAATTAATTACTTGAAAATCATACAATGTGATTTTCTGGATTTTTGTTTTAGATTCCGTCTCTCACAGTTGAAGTGTACCTATGATAAAAATTGCAGACCTCTACATGCTTTGTAAGTAGGGAAACCTGCAAAATCGGCAGTGTATCAAATACTTGTTCTCCCCACTGTATGTTAAACACCTATGCAGACGTTGTGAGATCTGGCATGTAGTCAGCCTGGATTTAGGCCTATATTGTAGCTCTGAAAGGTCTACCATGTAGTCAGCCTGGATCTTAGGGCTAAACTGTAGCTCTGAAAGGTCTACCATGTAGTCAGCCTGGATCTTAGGCCTAAACTGTAGCTTTGAAAGGTCTACCATGTAGTCAGCCTGGATCTTAGGCCTATACTGTAGCTCTGAAAGGTCTACCATGTAGTCAGCCTGGATCTTAGGCCTATACTGTAGCTCTGAAAGGTCTACCATATAGTCAGCCTGGATCTTAGGCCTATACTGTAGCTCTGAAAGGTCTACCATGTAGTCAGCCTGGATCTTAGGCCTATACTGTAGCTCTGAAAGGTCTACCATGTCTTTGAAAGTTCCGGGACAGAGATGTGTTTTGTGCCTTTATATCACTAGATGTCACATGACATACTGTATGGAAAGTCATCACAGAAAAAAAGTGATGTTTTTTTTATTTAAAGTGGGAGTGTTATCCACTTTATGGACATACTGTAACTGTGCTTCGTTATCTCATTACCATCTCAGTTACCTCAGCTGCATTATGGCTTTACTATTACAACAGGATGACATGATGCTTACACACATGGTCGACCGCTTTCTACTGTAGGCATTCATTGGTAACCCAATGTTAAACCCAATCTGTAGCTTTTGTGTATTAATACTGAGGAATAACAGGCATAGCACTTGTTATTATTTTTTATTTATTTTTATTTTACCTTTATTTAACCAGGCAAGTCAGTTAAGAACATATTCTTATTTTCAATGACGGCCTGGGAACAGTGGGTTAACTGCCTGTTCAGGGGCAGAACGACAGATTTCTACCTTGTCAGCTCGGGGGTTTGAACTCGCAACCTTCCGGTTACTAGTCCAACGCTCTAACCACTAGGCTACCCTGCCCCCTTTTGCTATTTCCTTCAGTTGAATAATCATCTTTTAAACACTTATGCAATAATAATGATCATGAGAAATCATTATAACATTGTAATAACATAGTAACATTGTAATAACATTGTTTCAGAGATAATGGTAATCTCAGAGTTCTGCTTGGTCACGCAATCTGATTTTAGATGAGATGTAGGCGCTTTTATCCAACATTTTTACGTTTACATTTTGAAAGTTGAGACTAAACGGTTCTATCTGCATTTGTATCAACATTTAGTTATTGACATTTAGTCTTGTTCAGTTCAATGTTCTCTACCTATATAGTACTCTAAATACCCCAAATCATGTTGTTAAGTTAAAAAAATACAAGATAAATATAGCTGACACCATTCAAACCAATGTGTGTTCGGAACATTAACGCCAATTATCTCACAATCATCTTTTTACAGATAGAACCATATTATACATACACAATCATTGCAGAAATTTCCATTTTAGAAGACGGTCTTATACAGAGCGACTTACAGGAGCAATTAGGGTTGCCTTGCTCAAGGGCACATCGAAAGATTCTTTACCCAATCTGCCAGGGGATTTGAACCAGCAAACTAACGTGCTACCTGTAATCCACCCTGATAATTATTGTCATAACGAACAATGGATGGCTAAAGCACATAGACTACAGACAGAACTAGACTACTCAACCACTGCCTTATCTAAACTGTTAAGCCAAGCAGGCAGCCTCTGCCGAGTCCTTGCCTGCCTTTACCTGGACCAGACAGAGGCCTGCCGGCCTTCAATGTTGGTTCAGGAATACACAGCAGTAGCCTTGCTGTGTGTTGCATTGCAACATAGAAATAAAATAGGTAGATTATGTACTTTATCAATATATATTGTATAATGCACAACACACCTCAGTAATTCATTGGCCACATCCTGTCTATGCTTGACTGGTTTAAGCCACACTGAACATTGCGTTCACCAACTGGAACAATGGTGAGCGTGCAGCATTCAGTCTGGTAAAGTTTAACCAGGCTATGTCTTTAAAATAGATCAGGGGTGGGCAAACGTTTTGGCTCGAGGGCCACATCGGGATTTTGAAATTCAATGGAGGACCGCATTTTTTGGGGGACCAGTTGTTCGTTAAAATCAATTTGCGGGGGCCTCCCGAGTGGTGTAGCAGTCTAAGGCACTGCATCTCAGTGCTTGAGGCATCACTACAGACCCTGGTTTGATCCCAGGCCACGTCACAGCTGATTGGGAGACCCCTGAGGCGGTGCACAATTGGCCCAGCATCATGAGGGTTTGGCTCTCAACCTTCGCCTCTCCTGAGTCCGTACGGGAGTTGTAGCAATGGGACAAGACAGTAATTACCAATTGGATACCACGGAATTGGGGAGAAAAAAGGGGTAAGAATTTGTTTTTAATGATAAATTAAATAAAAATGTGTCTTGTGGGCCCGATTGAAGTGCCCGGCGGGACGGATTTGACCCCCCCTTGCCAGAGATAACGATAGAGGCCTCTTATGGACAAAAGTATTAACATGGGCAGTGCCATTGAGGGCTTCTACCAATGTAATGTAGTCAACCAGGTGGGACTTCCAACTTCATTGGCTTATCCCTCCTGGTGACCCTGTTGGAGTCATGTGGTTGGCCAAATCGACCGTTAAGCCCTATGCACTTCTGGATATCTGAGAGGATTGGTGCAACTTCCACCTAGCCTATCACAGTGGAAGGGTGAGCTATTACCATATTTCTTACACCAGTCAAATCATAGGGTGTAGGGGTCGATTTGGGATTAGGCCTTTGACTGTAGGTGTCAGTCCCACCACCTACCTTATTGTACATGAGTGACGCAAAAAGTGTGACGCAAAAAGTTTTTCTTGACCACGTGAGCAGACCGAGAAACTCCGAGCCCTACTTAGACATACTTCAAAGAGACCTGTTTAACTTTCTACCAACATCCTGTCTCTTGTGGATTCTTTTTGTGAGTTCCAGCATGAATGTACTTAGCTACAGTAACAAGAGATTATTATACTGGGGTAAAATAAATGTTGTTGACTGGTGTGGTGTTTGAATCCCATAACATTAAACACATCATTAATGACAATGCAACATCCATCGCGGATAACTGATGTTTTAATGACAAACTAAACCATTACATTAATCTATCTCTACAGAATAATACTTTCTCACACTTTCACGCATTGTAAACGTAACATCTGCATCAGTTTGATGCTCTCAAACGAGGAAGGGACAAGAGAGAGTGCTGACATGGCGATCCTCCTAACACAAAAGGACAACACCTCGTTACAGTTGTAATATGTCTCAGAGAAGGTCTACATTGGCCGGTTCCAAGGGGATAGAGCTGAAGTTGCCCACAATCACTGATCCAAGGTCCGTTTTGCATTTGTCGCCCATAACGATTACGGTTTGGATTTGAGGAGGGTTAAGCTGATCCTAGATCTGTGCCTAAGGGCAACATCTAACCGGGGCTAAGGCAAGCGTGGTGGTTACAAGGCGAGCAGAAGGCTCGTGGGACAGTGGAGGACCTCCCCTCCTCTCAGTGCCAGGACCAGATGTAGTACAGAACCTCCCTGGATCTTGTAGTCTGCCGCTGTCTTTTCATCGTTCCTGAGGGAAAGACACAGTGGGAAAAAGGGGAAGAATGGGACGATATCATTTTCATGTCTGTTGTTATCTGACCACTGACTAAAGTATGTCTGTAGAGGTGTAGTATACCTAAGGCAAATGGGCTGGTCCCACATTAACAATGTTCCAGTGCTGTTGCCCTAGGACTGGGATTTCCAAAACATATAAGCTTTTTTTATTTTCCTCGTGATTAATTCCAAGATATTGCCTCTGTGGCTTACATCTGTTTGCCGCTGTAGATCAACCTCTGCTGTTGAGGAGGGATCCCCTCTTTCTCCTCCACTCGCTCCTTGATCCGCTCCACCTGACAGAGACAAATAGAATACACACAATGAATACATAATATCAGTGCATGGTGTACACACACAAACACACACATCAAGAACAAAGGGAATACTGGACAAAGTACATACATACATACCTTGTCTGTGGGCTCTATGTCAATCTCAATTTCCTTCCCTGTGAGGGTCTGAGAGAAAGACAATTAGAAAATACTTAATCATGTTCAGGATTATCTATTATTTGACCACTCATAACCAGCATAAGACAGTTACTTATGATCTATGTAGCCATATAAAATGTCAGGTTATTCGATTCTTATTTTATGGACCCATGTAGGTAGCTAGCTTGCTACTGATTGTATGCACTGAGCAGCTGAATTAAAAGCAAAAACTAGCTAATTTGCTAGTGGCTGAATATCCGTGTCTGACGTTCTCTTACCTTGACTTTAATCAACATTTTGACTTATTTTGTTTTCTAAACACATTAATGATATTATAACTGATATGGTATCTGTGTAATAGCTGCTAAATTTGGTTTCCAGTTCACAACATAAGCAAATTTCTACACCAATTTTCGGTTGCGAAAATGTCCTGTGTTTCTCAAAGATAGGTCCCACTATTCACGTTGCTCACAATAATAGGTTCCGCTATGTGCGTTGGTACTTCGAGGAGATGTTTTCTCCATCAACATTTTTTTATTAAATAAAATATGTTTATTTACATATTTTAGTGTTCGAGAAATCTCTAGAGGTAGCCCCAATACTAGTGGTAAAAAACTACAACATTAGTAGACTCTACGACGAAGGAGTGACGTAAAGTCTTTATTTGTAGTCTTTTCTCAACCCCCACTGTACAGAAAAAGCACAGATACCCGAATTATAGAACTCCAAGAATAGCTTTACAGTAAAGACCCGCCCTCTTAAACATTCCTGCCTCGCATTTGTAACGGAAGCGTTCTGCTGAAATAAGAAATATTCATCATACATTTCATAAAGGTAAGTAGTTTGTTCCTCATTTCGTAGAGAAGAAATATGATTGATATACCTACATCTAACCGTACGTACAGATCTAGGGTCTTTAACCTCTTTTGACGGTTTTAATTAAATATTTGCCAACCTTGAATTTTGACTGGACCATGGAGGCAGTGACAGCATGATAGCCCATATTGACTAGATCTTTCGAGTAGCTAGTTTATTAGGCCTTATATGACCAGCTTTAGCTAAATGATCTGTAATTAATGTAATACTATTACATTATTACCGATTTTGATATTGTAAGTATCTTAAGTGTATCTTAGTTATGCAATATTTAAAAGGGGGTCTTTTTCCTCGCACTACTGTCGCGACAGTAAACAGGCCCACAAGGAACCCTCATGGAACTTTGAACAGTCCCCGTCTACTATCATTTTTATGAGTGAACAGACCCACATGGAACCTTGAAAATGTGCTTACTCTAATGTTTTCTGTGTCCTATTTGTAAGGCGCTCATTGTTCACTATCTCTAGCGTTTATCACATGATCGCCCTCGTGTGTGTGTGTGTGTGTGTAACGGATGTGAAACGGCTAGCTTAGTTAGCGGTGCGCACTAAAATAGTGTATGGTCTGGGTGTCATATGGCCTGGATATCATCTTATCTTAATGTGCATGTCCTTGCTACTTCAGCCTAGCAGCCAAACCTATCTACATGCAATGCTGAGCTTTCCTCAATGGTTCGCTCCAACAGTTCGCGCCCGGGTATGGGCGAGGGGACGTTCTAAAGTTATTCTGTTACATGCGTGTTTGATTGTTTGTCTTTGTGTGTGGGTTAAAGTGAATCAGCCTGTTCTGTGCTATTGCGCACGTTCTATACTGTTGTTCGTTTTGTCGACCCCATTGCAGACCGATCAGAAGAAGATATAACGTGTTCCTACCACCGATAACCAGAAGTAGGTATGCCTCGCATTGAGAATGACATCAAGTTGGACTTCAAGGACGTGCTCCTCCGTCCGAAACGAAGCACACTCAAGTCCCGTAGTGAGGTGCATAACTCCTTCCTTTTTCCAGTAATGTACTAATTTGTCTACAGTATTGTTCTATTCTATTCAATGACCAGTTTGTACCAGTAGTGTCATTTTCCAAACACAGTATATCACTCTTCAATGTTGGTGCCTTTTTCTCTACCTTCCACCTGTCTGTCTATGTCTCTTATCTGTCTGTCTGTCTGTCTGTCTCTATCTGTCTCTCTGTCTGTCTCTCTGTCTCTATCTGTCTGTCTCTCTCTGTCTCTTGTCTGTCTCTCTGTCTCTATCTGTCTTTCTCTCTGTGTCTGTCTCTCTCTCTCTGTCTCTCTCTCTATATCTGTCTTTCTCTCTCTGTCTGTCTCTATCTGTCTGTCTCTCTGTTTGTCTCTCTCTCTAAGTCTGTTTTTCCTTCTCCCCCAGGTGGACCTGATGAGAAGTTACACCTTCAGGAACTCCAAGGGAAGCTACAGAGGGATCCCCATAGTTGCAGCCAACATGGACACCGTCGGCACCTTCGAGATGGCCCTGGCGTTATCCAAGGTACATATTGTGTTATAAACGGCAACAAGCAAAAACAACAAAATAGCTTAAATCAGAATTCACCATCCTCACTCATACTTTCTAATACTAAACAACTCAAATATCCCCTTCTGGCTCACAGAGAAAGTGGAGCCCAAATCTATGTTTATTAGATGTCTCTGTTCCCATAGATTTTATGCACTTAAAGGTGTTTAACAAACACATTTCTCTTTCTCCCCCCAGTTCACTCTCTTCACTGCCATTCACAAACACTATTCAGTAGATGACTGGAAGGAGTTTGCAACAAAGAATCAAGAATGTGTACAGGTACATTAAAGCAATGCTGTCTGGGATATCATTTACATAGTACCCTATAAGACAATAATCTTACTTTGCCAAACTTTTCATGATGTGTTTATCTTGCTCTCGTTCTCCCTCTCAGAGTGTGGCAGTCAGCACAGGGACAGGTGAAGGGGACTTTGACAGACTGGGTGAGATCCTAGCCGCTGTGCCTCAGCTGCAGTACATCTGTGTGGATGTGGCCAATGGCTACTCAGAGCACTTTGTCCACTTTGTCAAAGACGTGCGTCAGAAGTACCCAACACACACCATCATGGTCAGTGACTCCTCTATGCTCTCTTTATAGTGTGCAAACTTGGGATTATGAGCATGTGATTATGCCTGCAGTATTTATACAGTTTAAACATTTCAAATCACTATTCCTGAGGGCTCTTGTCAAAGTAGTTGCACTCAGGGTGTCAATTGAGCCCATATAAGACTCTAGTCAAAAGTAGTGCATTATACTAGTGCACCATCTTAAGACAATGAAAGTGACTGTGTTGTCTTTGCCACAGGCAGGGAATGTGGTTACCGGGGAGATGGTGGAGGAGCTGATCCTCGCCGGCGCTGACATCATCAAAGTGGGCATCGGACCAGGTGATGTTTTCACCCGGGTGACTGTGGCACATTGCGGTTTTGCTGGATCGTCATTCCTCATACCTCTTCTGCAATTGATTGAACTGGGGTCTTAGTGTGGTCATACTCATAACCTCCTAACTGTCTGTGTGTAGGGTCTGTGTGCACCACCCGTAAGAAGACCGGGGTGGGCTATCCCCAGCTGAGCGCTGTGATCGAGTGTGCAGACGCTGCCCACGGCCTGGGTGGACACATCATCTCTGTAAGCCTCCATTGTTATTATACATGTATTGTTATTTTATACATAGTGATGCACCGATATGACATTTTGGTCTGAAATCCAATATTTTCCTTGTCAAAAAACCCGATAGCGTTATTTTAAATTTTAGCAGCCTTTTAAACATTCTAGTACAGTTAAATAGTTAACACTCACACATGGATGCAGCGGTCTAAGGCACTTCATCTCAGTGCAAGAGGTGTCACTACAGTCCTTGGTTCGAATCCAGGCTGTATCACATCCGGGCGTGATTGGGAGTCCCGTAGGGCAGCGCACAATTGGCCCAGCGTTGGCCGGGGTAGGCCGTCATTGTATATAATCATTTGTTCTTAACTGACTTGCCAAGTTAAATAAAGGTTACACACCACACCACACTGACCAAAAAGTTATTTTGTTGGCATTTATGCATGTCCCCATTACCAGGAAAACATCATCAAAACCTATTTCTTTCACTTACTTGCTGTGCTGATTCGTTGTTCATTTGTTCAGTCGTTTCATTCTCAACCAGGATTTCATCATACATGTCAAGCAGTGAAGTTTCAGCTCTGTCTGTCCGTGGCCTCTTCCTCGGTGCCCACTATTACTGTGTCTGTTTCCATCTTGTCCGGCTGTGTATGTAACATTTCACATAAACCCTGTTTCTTGTCTGCCTTGAAGTAGCGGTCCTTGTACCTAGCATGGAGCATGGTGGTGACACAGTGAAGAGGCTCAGAGAGAATGCCTGTTAAAGAAGTAGCGGTCCTTGTACCTAGCATGGAGCATGGTGGTGACACAGTAAAGAGGCTCAGAGAGAATGCCACTGAATCACTTGTTCACAGCCTCGGGTACTTTTGTACGTTTTAACCCCACGGTCTGTCTGCAGTGACGTTGAGCGTTTCAATGCCATGACAGAGGGTATCACGTCTGTTGCAGACGCTGTTGATGAGCTTATTTCTTGAGTTAGTGGTTCGAATGGCGCTAGGAGTGTGTTCATGTTCTCAAATGCCATTCAAATGGCGGCAGCAGTATGAGAACCAACACATTCTTGAGCATGCAATACGGCTTTCCTCAGTACCAAATCCTCATCGACCCAATGTGTTGTCAGACTCAACATTCTCATGTGGCTGACATCGCTGGTCCAAATGTCAGTCGTGACGCCAATAGCAAGTAGCATAATGAATTATATTAGGTATGCACGTCATCTACCTACGTTTATATAGGTATGCACGTCATCTACCTACGTTTATATAGGTATGCACGTCATCTACCTACGTTATATTAGGTATGCACGTCATCTACCTACGTTATATTAGGTATGCACGTCATCTACCTACGTTATATTAGGTATGCACGTCATCTACCTACGTTATATTAGGTATGCACGTCATCTACCTACGTTATATTAGGTATGCACGTCATCTACCTACGTTATATTAGGTATGCACGTCATCTACCTACGTTTATATAGGTATGCACGTCATCTACCTACGTTTATATAGGTATGCACGTCATCTACCTACGTTTATATAGGTATGCACGTCATCTACCTACGTTTATATAGGTATGCACGTCATCTACCTACGTTATATTAGGTATGCACGTCATCTACCTACGTTATATTAGGTATGCACGTCATCTACCTACGTTATATTAGGTATGCACGTCATCTACCTACGTTATATTAGGTATGCACGTCATCTACCTACGTTATATTAGGTATGCACGTCATCTACCTACGTTTATATAGGTATGCACGTCATCTACCTACGTTTATATAGGTATGCACGTCATCTACCTACGTTTATATAGGTATGCACTTCATCTACCTACGTTTATATAGGTATGCACGTCATCTACCTACGTTATATTAGGTATGCACGTCATCTACCTACGTTATATTAGGTATGCACGTCATCTACCTACGTTATATTAGGTATGCACGTCATCTACCTACGTTATATTAGGTATGCACGTCATCTACCTACGTTTATATAGGTATGCACGTCATCTACCTACGTTTATATAGGTATGCACGTCATCTACCTACGTTTATATAGGTATGCACGTCATCTACCTACGTTATATTAGGTATGCACGTCATCTACCTACGTTATATTAGGTATGCACGTCAGCTTTGACATTGGTTTTGGACATCAGCGTTAAACTAGACATCGGGCCGATGCCGATAGCTAATATCGTCTGATTCACCAACATATTGTGCATCCCTAGTTATACACTTACATCCTTTTGGCTCAACAGTCTCTGGCTGTCTTTGGCTCAACAGTCTTTTGCTGTCTTTGGCTCAACAGTCTCTGGCTGTCTTTGGCTCAACCGTCTCTGGCTGTCTTTGGCTCAACAGTCTTTTGCTGTCTTTGGCTCAACAGTCTCTGGCTATATTTGGCTCCACAGTCTCTGGCTCTCTTTGGCTCAACAGTCTCTGGCTCAACAGTCTTTTGCTGTCTTTGGCTGAAAAGTCTTTGGCTGTCTTTGGCTCAACAGTCTTTTGCTGTCTTTGGCTCAACAGTCTCTGGCTGTCTTTGGCTCAACAGTCTCTGGCTGTCTTTGGCTCAACAGTCTCTGGCTCAACAGTCTTTGGCTGTCTGGCTCAAAGGTCTTTGGCTGTCTTTGGCTCAACAGTCTTTTGCTGTCTTTGGCTCAACAGTCTTTTGCTGTCTTTGGCTCAAAGGTCTTTGGCTGTCTTTGGCTCAACAGTCTTTGGCTGTCTTTGGCTCAACAGTCTTTGGCTGTCTTTGGCTCAACAGTCTTTGGCTGTATTTGGCTCAACAGTCTTTGGCTGTCTTTGGCTCAACAGTCTTTGGCTGTCTTTGGCTCAACAGTCTTTGGCTGTCTTTGGCTCAACATTCTTTGGCTGTCTTTGGCTCAACAGTCTTTGGCTGTCTTTGGCTCAACAGTCTTTGGCTGTCTTTGGCTCAACAGTCTCTGGCTGTCTTTGGCTCAACAGTCTCTGGCTGTCTTTGGCTCAACCGTCTCTGGCTGTCTTTGGCTCAACAGTATTTGGCTGTCTCTGGCTCAACACCGTGATATACATACCAAGATGGTTGAATAGATAAAGACTTCACCTGAAGACCCATAGTATCTTATTCTTCCCTCTTCTTTCTCTCTCATAAAGGATGGTGGGTGCACTTGCCCAGGTGACGTCTCCAAGGCTTTTGGTGAGTTTTGTAGCAGTAGAATGTAACATTTCAACTCACAGAGCATACAGTGCTTACTTGAATCAGACTACAGAGACTCTACAGCCAGTGTTGTAGTACTCAGGTCCAGGACTCGGACTCAAGTACAACAACACATTTTCAGGGCTAGTGACTGGACTTGGACTCAACCACTGGTGACTCGGACTTGGACTCAACCACTGGTGACTCGGACTTGGACTCAACCACTGGTGACTCGGACTTGGACTCAACCACCGGTGACTCAGACTTGGACTCAACCACTGGTGACTCGGACTTGGACTCAACCATTTATGACTCAGACTTGGCTTCTAGTGCCTTGTATTTGCACTTTGGGCTGGATAAGCTACTATGATAAGTAGAATATTAGCAGCACTGGGTGCGCAGAGCAGCGAGGGTTCCGTTCTCTAACAGTGGGAAGGAAGCGCCACACACAACCTATATCAGCTGGTGAACTGCGGGGGAGCAAGCGATGAGTGTGGGCAGACAAGCAGGCAGGCTCTGCTAGACATCGCGTCAGCGATTCTCTTACTTCTCCATAACCGCCAGTCACTAGCCTACTATTTAGCTTTGCCTGGTTATGAAACACTAACTGCTTTACGAAATGTAAAACAATGATAGTATTGAGTTTAATAGTAAAACAACAGTCTAGCTCTTTGTCTCTTTCTCTCCTTGAATATAGAAAAGTGAATTTGTCGTCTCACGCTAACCTCACACTTTCCCCCCTGCAGCCCATAGCCACGTTCTGACAACCCTGCTATCAATCATGAGTCGTTAGGATGTCACCGGGACGTTTTAAAATGGTCGCCTAAAGTTGTCAGGATGTTGTGTCATGGTCCCCTGGAGGTTTTGTCTAGTTCCCAGGATTGTCGTGAGATGGTCCGAAGGGAATGTGTCTGACTGGGTTTTCTCAGCTGTGGTTGTGTGTGACTGACAGGCGCGGGGGCGGACTTTGTGATGCTGGGTGGAATGCTGGCCGGCCACTCAGAGAGCGGGGGCGAGGTCATCGAGAAGAACGGGAAGAAGTACAAGCTGTTCTACGGCATGAGCTCCGACACGGCCATGAAGAGACACGCCGGGGGCGTGGCCGAGTACAGGTCAGAGATGTTACTCAATATTGGACTATAAATTGTGCCTTCCTGTATTTTACTTATGCTAAAGTGTTTGTTCTATTCTACTGAGACATTTACTTTATGTTTTGTTTTCTTATCTTTTCTTATTTCTTATTGTTGTATTGGTAAGAAGGAACCTGCAAGTAAGCATTTGGTTAGATGGTGTTTACCATGTGTATCCTGTACACACAGTACCAGTCAAAAGTTTTAGAACACCTACTCATTCATGGGTTTTTCTTTATTTTGACTATTTTCTACATTGTAGAATAATAATGAAGACATCAAAACTATGAAATAACACATGGAATCATGTAGTAACCAAAAAAGTGTTAAACAAATCAAAATATATTTTAGATTCTTCAAAGTAGCCACCCTTTGCCTAGATGACAGCTTTGCACACTCTTGGCATTATCTAATAAAAAGAATATTAGTCAAACTTGAAGCATAAATACTAGTTTATATCCCACGTACATACTCATGGAACTAAAAGTAGCTACGCAAAATTGCGTTGGGTAGAAGAAATATGCAGACGTGTGCGAGTTAAGAGTTCCCTCTTCTTCTCCCAGGGCATCTGAGGGGAAGACGGTGGAGGTGGTCTACAAGGGTCCCGTGGACGTAACCATACGCGACGTCCTGGGTGGGGTCCGCTCCACCTGCACCTACGTGGGCGCAGGGAAGCTGAAGGAGCTCAGTCGCAGGACCACCTTCATCAGGGTCACCCAGCAGCTCAACACCGTCTTTGGGAACGATAACTAGGCGAGGTCCAGGCTGGTTCCTAGACGTAACAGGGTCAAAGGGGGGGGGGGGGGGGGTTTGTTTGCTGCCTGCCCCTGTCACATGGATGCTATTACACATACTGCACACACACACAGAAACAGACAATACTGTAACCATTGATAGTAAGAATCTGTCATTTGAGAAACGTAAACCTTGGATAAGTGTTTGGTTGCCAAATCAAAACCTTTTTAAGTGACACTATCAAAACAATCCCTTATCTAAGAGTTTATTTAAGGTTTGATATTTTAGACGTATTTGGCTTTTTTCCCTGTAAATGACCAGAAATGGACATTTATTTGATAATAAGTGAGCCGAGGATTGTTGTGTTACTTCGGGGTGTATTTTTTGTCTTGCTCAATCATTCCCATTCAGCTCTGCAGGCCTTGAGTGCAGGCTTCCTCTCTCTGTCCATTATTATCTACCAAGTCCTAGAATCTCTCTCTTTCTGTCTCTCTCAATCCCCCCTTTCTCCTAACACTTCTATGCACGTCACCGCCATGCTATATGAAAGCCATATGCAAAAAAATAGATGTAGAGTATTTCACTTTATGAAGTATTTACTATATCAAGAGTACAGGTAAAGTTTATTCCAAAAACATTTATTATTTTAGATATATTCATATTTTAGATATATTCATTAGATGAAAATATTCCTTGTAATTAGCAATATTGAAGATTTTTATGTTAAGATATTTCGGGTTATTTAACTTAATCCTTTTCAAACTCACTTAAATAAATATATATTGACCTTGAATGATTTGCAAAAGTGTTAGATGATATCGTATTCCAGTCTTTTTGCCCCATAGCTCCTTAGTTTTTATGTTATTCTCATGCGGACCAAATATTAAAGCGATGAGGGAAAAGATATAGAGTGAAACTACTGACAAATTGTTTCATGTACTGTACAGCTACAGTATAAACTCAAGTCAGTCAAATTACACCCAGTATGTTGAGGGGAAACTTGTGGAATACAGAATGTTTCAAAGTATGTTCTTAAAGTAGGCTGAGGGAGACAGGACAGCTTTGAGTGTTACCTTGACCTACATGTTGAGTTCCCCAATTTCTCAATATTTTATATAGTCAGAGACTATATAAAATGTCCATGCAATCAGCATTTCACATGATTGTACTTGACTGTCTGTTACTTTGAGAAAATGTTGTCTCTGTCTATGCATTATTATGTAATTTTATGTAATTTCCCCTATGGCGGTATATTCACCTAACTTCAGTGTTTTGGAGGATAATTCCATTTTATCTGGTTTTAGTCAAATGCAGGTTTTATGCCACTTTTCTTCAGTCTTCTCACTTCTGACCAGTAAAGAGCATTCCATATGATTTGTGTCGTTTGTTTTTCATTTTAACATTGAATCTCAACATGAAAATTAAATATCCACACATTTATACAATATACAGTACATATATCAATTGCACTCTGTTTGTGTACCAGCTCATGTCATGAATCCCAATGTATTTAGATTTTGTAAGCTAGCCATTTTTTTTTTTATAACTGGACAGAAACATCAGCATTAACATTCAGTCAACTGACTATTTACATGGAAGTTCTTGGAACAGTGGGACAACATTATGATAGTTAGGTAACTTGACCAGCAGGGGGAGACAAAGTCCTGCCTTGCATGTTAAACCCAAATCCAGCCACTGTGAGTCCAACATTAGAATCCTACAGCACAGCAGCATTGGAATATGCATATAATGTGGGGATGCCCGAATGTGAAAACTTTGTGGTCACAAGTTGCCATCTCTGTAACGAACATAGTTGGGCCACCGTCCCATGTCTCCCGAATATCTTATTACGAAACAATAATTCTTCACTGGCTATCATAGTACCCCAGAAACCAGTGTGATTGTCTAGACTGACTGCAGCAAAAATAATGTTTGTTACCAGATAGAAGCCTCCACATAAGCTCTGAATAACTCAATGTCTACTACATTTCATTGACATCTTTTCACTAGAACTTTCCACAGCCGGTGTGAACAGCGCCAAGGAAATTACAGTTGATACTATCAACAGGTAATGTAATGTAATAATGTGAAAATTCATATGTATTTTGAATATCTGTATTGAATATATATATTGATGCATGCAACCTGACTTAATGAATGTGTGCCAAATGTAAAAACATAAGATGAGTGATACACATGTTTTTTTTAATGCCTAGGTATGTCCACAACACGAGCCGGGAGGAGAGGCTCATGTTGATATAGGTCCACAATTATTTTTTAACACTAGCCAGGATTCAAACCAAAAATGGTTATTCGAAGGGTTCTTTTTTCTAAGAGTGTAGACATTACACCAGCTCACAGAACACCCCCATATACGACGTACCGATAACCCTCTTACATGTGAACATGGGACCCTGTAATACTGTGCCTGCTGGGTCTTGGGTTGATCATGGACCGCTCCACATGGGCACCGCCACTGCTGCTCTGGCTGAATGTTCGCTTCATAGAGACTGTACCCTCCACTGCAGCTCTGGCTGAATGTTCGCTTCATAGAGACTGTACCCTCCACTGCAGCTCTGGCTGAATGTTCGCTTCATAGAGACTGTACCCTCCACTGCTGCTCTGGCTGAATGTTCGCTTCATAGAGACTGTACCCTCCACTGCTGCTCTGGCTGAATGTTCGCTTCATAGAGACTGCCCTCCACTGCTGCTCTGGCTGAATGTTCGCTTCATAGAGACTGCCCTCCACTGCTGCTCTGGCTGAATGTTCGCTTCATAGAGACTGTACCCTCCACTGCTGCTCTGGCTGAATGTTCGCTTCATAGAGACTGTACCCTCCACTGCTGCTCTGGCTGAATGTTCGCTTCATAGAGACTACCCTCCAATGCTGCTCTGGTTGACTGTACTCTCTATACTGTCTGGCACTGACTGGGCTACTTCCTGTTCCCAGGGTGACAAAGGGAGTTAGGTCACCCTGATGATGCTCCATCTCCATTCTGTGCAGTTCCGTCCTCTGGTGATATCTGCCCCTGCTGTAGAAGGACAGAGATGGTGGGGAGGTTTTGTCCCAGAACACTTCTAATTCTATGGGATGGGGTATTGTTTCAGGTAGAGCTGTAGTTTGCCCAGGAAGATAGATACACCTAGAATAAACTTGTGCCTATGCAGGTTTGTCTGTATAGGTCATCCCATCACTACGCCTAATACTCTCATAGTACAGGAGCTTTCCTCCGCTCTGCTGTACCTCCTGGACCAGCTTGTCTCAGTCGGCCCCCGGCTCCAGACCCTTCCTCAGATCCACAGTATGGCCCTTCTCAACAGCCAGGTGCACCCCTGCGTACCACAGGAGGAAGTGGAAGGAGTCCCCCGCTGACAGGGCAGCCTACATGGTTCTCTTGAAGGTCTTGATGGACTTTATGCGAGCTGAGACGGTGGTCAGGGCGATGTCACGCAGGGTGGACACTCCCTCGATGAGCTGGACACTGTAGCTAGCCAACCTCTCCCTCCATGCAACCAGTATTTCACATTATTGTACTTTACTGGGTATTCAGTTACTTTGTGAGAATGTTGGCTCTGTTGGTGCATTTGTATGTTAAGGTGTGTAACTGACTAGTTTTCACTACGACGGTATATTTACTTTACTTCATAGTGCTTTTTAAGATTATTCCATTTTATATGTTTTGCTTTAAGTAAAAAGTGCTATGACGTTTCTAAACATTATTTTTGGTTGTGTCAGTCCTGTCAGTTCTGACCAATAAAGAGCATTCCACATGATTTGTGTTTTAGAGTTGGTGTATTTTTCCTTTTAACATTAAATATCAACAGGACAATTAAAGATCCACACATTTATACAAAATACATTACAGATATTAATTGTACTGTTTGTTAAAATGTAAAGATTTTTTTAAACCTTTATTTAACTAGGCAAGTCAGTTAAGAACAAATTCTTATTTACAATTACAGCCCAGGAACAGTAGGTTAACTGCCTGTTCAGGGGCAGAACGACAGATTTCTACCTTGTCAACTATGGGACTCAATCCACCAACCTTTCAGGTTACTGGCCCAACGCTCTAACCACTAGGCTACCTGCCACCAAATGTACTTCTCAGACCTGTCTGGAAATGACCCAGTTGAAAATATCTGAACAGAAACATCAGCATTTACAATCAACTGAATACTTACATGATGTATTGTACAATAATGAGGTCAGAAAAATATGATTAAAGGATATGAAAGGTGGAAGTTCTTGGAACATTGGGACAACGTTGTGATAGGTGGCTGACTTGAGTTACAGGGGTAGACAATGTCCTGCCTTGCAAACAGTGAGTCCAACACACATTAGAATCCTACAGTACCAACGACAACAACACACAAGCCAGGATCCAAACTGAACTCAATACACTTAAGACATTGCCTACATTACACAAGCTGACAAAACACCTCTATATACGGCGCGTACCGATAACCCTCTCACACTTGCACTCAGAAGCCTGGTAAGTGATGGATTTTGCGGACACTCCCTCAATGTGCTCCTTGTCCCACCTCCCTAGTTCCAGGCTCTGGCTCTCTCTCTCTTGGCCAAAGCCTTCTGCTCCTACTTCAACTTCTCACTCAGCTCTTTGTGTGCCTTAGGCAGGGTCTTCATGTTGTGGATGGATGCTGGTTCTAGATAGTGCACTGGTTAGGTCGTCCAAGCAGTAGCACTCGAGAATCTTACCGTGGTGGGGGCATTTTGTAGCCAACCCAACTCCCCCAGCCCCCGGTGCTATGGGTTCAGTCAGTTTGTGTCAGTAGCAGAAATGGGACTGAAAGGTGTGGCTCGAAGTGCTGGGCACACATGGACATTTCACATTTGATGCAAGTCTTCAGTGCTGGCTTCCTGTCTTCTGTACATAAGTCACAAACAATGGCCATAACCTCAGATGGAGCCTCAGACATGTCCAATTCCAGGAAAGCTGGTTCGGTTGAAGCTACCCCAAAAAACGGTAGTGGGAAATGGGTGCTTTGCGTGGGCGTTGTCCTTAATGTTTTCATGTTTAAAGAATCCCTCTTCCCACCCTCTTTTAATCTTGCTGACAATAAACCAACACTAATTTCAAACTCGTTGGCCACTATAATGTTTCTAATCTAAATGTTTTACCTGCCGGTCTCTTGGTCTCTGGTCTGTTCTGCTTTTGAGGCTACTTCTAGTTAGACCTTGTTCACCATTTACTTTTATGGTGTTGACCTAGGGGATATAATCATTATTAACAGGATGGTATGAGATAAGCCAAAGCAGAATTGCGTGAACTTTGGACACAGACAGTAACAGTATGCCTACTAACAGAATCTCAATGCAATCAGTATTTCACAATAGTGACCTTTACTGCGTATTCAGTGACTTTGTGAGAAGGTTGTCTTTTTCAGGGCTACTTTCCAAATTCTCTACAGTATGTTCTTAAGGTAGGCTAAAAGGCTCCCGAGTGGCACAGCGGTCTAAGGCACTTAATTTTAATCTCAGTGCAAGAGGTGTCACTACAGTCCTTGGTTCAAATCCAGGCTGTATCACATCTGGCTGTGAGTGGGAGTCCCATAGGGTGGTGCACAATTGGCCCAGTGTTACCGGGGTAAGCCATCATTGTCAAAAGTATTTGTTCTTAACTGACTTGCCTAGTTAAATGTCACGTTCTGACCTTAGTTCCTTTGTTTTTGTCTTTGTTTTAGTATGGTCAGGGCGTGAGTTGGGGTGGGCAGTCTATGTTTGTTTTTCTATGTTGGTTTTTGAGTTCGGCCTAGTAGGGTTCTCAATCAGAGGCAGCTGTCAATTGTTGTCCCTGATTGAGAATCATACTTAGGTAGCCTGGGTTTCACTTTTGGTTTGTGGGTGTTTGTTTCCGTGTGAGTGTTTGGGCCACACGGTACTGTTTCGGTTTTGGTAAATTCACATTGTCATTTATTGTTTAGTGTTCTGAGTTTTAATTAAACATCATCATGAACACTTACCACGCTGCGCTTTGGTCCTCCTCTCTTTCTCTCGACGACAACCCTTACATTAAATAAGATAAAGAGGTGAGGAAGACACATGTCACGACTTCCGCCGAAGTCGGCTCCTCTCCTTGTTCGAGCGTTGTTTGGCGGTCGACGTCACCGGCTTTCTAGCCATCGCCTCTCCATTTTTCATGTATCCATTTGTTTTGTCTTGTTCCCTGCACACCTGGTTTTCATTCCCCAATCAATCTACAAGTATTTAATCCTCTGTTCCCCATCAGGTCTTTGTGTAAGATTGTTTGTGTTACGTGTTTGTTGACGCGCAAGACTGGTTTGTTTTTTCCGTGGTATTTCACAAAGATGTTTGTTTAAGCATAATTCTTGTGACTGTTTTGCGCTTTGTGCACTTTTGCCTCAAAGTGTGCACCTGTTTCACAAATCTCTGCTCTCCTGCACCTGACTTCGCTACCAGCACACACACACCTGACACATCAGCTTTTAGTGTTACCTCAACTTATATTTCACACTTTTCTCAATGGCTTAGACTAGATAGCATCTCCATGCAACCTGTAGTTCACATTATTGTACGTTACTGGCTATTCAGTTACTTTGCGAGAACGTTGTCTCTGTCGATACATTATTTTGTTAAGGTGTGCAACTGACTAGTTTTCACTGTGCGGGTATATTTACTTTACTTCATAGTGCTTTCTAGGATGATTTCGTTTTATATATTTTGCTTTTCGTAAAACGTGTTATACCGTTTCCAAGCCTTCTTTTTTGATGTGTCAGTTCTGACCAGCACCTCCACTGCTGCTCTGGTTGACTGTACTCTCTACTGTCAGGCTCCGGCTGGGCTACTTCCTGTTTCCAGGGTGTCAAAGGGAGTTAGGTCATGATGGAGTTTAAGCGAGCTGAGTCAAAACTCTGGGCGCTTGTCAGGGTGATGTCATATGCAGGGCGGACACTCCCTCAATGAGCCGGACACTGGAGCTAGCCAACTTCTCCCTCTGCTCCTTATCCCACCTCCCTAGTTCCAGGCTCTGGCTCTCTCTCATGGCCAATGCCTTCTGCTCTTCCTTCAACTTTTCTCTCAGCTCTTTGTGTGCCTTAGTAGGCAGGGTCTTCATGTTGTGGATGCGATGCTGGTCCTCGATGACGCAGGACATGCACGCACTGGTTAGGTCGTTCAAGCAGTATTTACCATATCTAGAGTACAGGTCAAGTTTATCCCAAAAACATAGTTTTTATTATTTTAGATATATTCAATTGATGAAAATATTCATTATAATATTTCTTAGTCCTTTTCAAACTCACTTAAATAAGTGAGTTTAATGATTTGCAAATGTTTTAGATGATATTGTATTTCAGCCTTTTTTTCCCAATAGCTAGTTAGTTGTTGTGTTATTTTCATGCGGACCAAATATTAAAGCTAGGATGGAATAAATACAGTGAAACTACTGTCAAACATCTGGTTCATGCTCTGTAGAGACACACTAGTACCTCAGTCAAATTACACCCAGTATGTTGAGGGAAAACTGATGGGGAATACAGAATGTGTTCAAATGATGTTATGCTAAAGAGGTGAGGAAGACAGGACAGCCTTGAGTGTTACCACTGGTACCCCTGTCAATCAAATTACACACAGTGGGAGAACGTCAGGTGCATTTCTTGATTCCTCCTGTCCGCTCTACTTCTCAAAACAAATTGTATGAAAAGGTCAGAGTGGAGAGGACGCAAGGATCCAAGGAAATGCAATTGAGTTTATCCCAGTATGTTGAGGGGAAACTGTTGGTGGAATACAGAATGTGTTCAAAGTATGTTATTAACATAAGCTACAGAGGTGAGGGAGACAGGACAGCTTTGAGTGTTACCTTGACTTACTGTTGATTTCACACTTTTCTCAATATTTTATATAGTCAATGACTATATAAAATGACTATATATAGTCAATGACTATATAACATGTCTATGCAAACAGCATTTCACATTTTTGCACTTGACTGTGTCAGTTATTTTGCGAGAATGTTGTTTCTGTCTATGCATTATTCTGTACTTGTAACTGACTAGTTTTCCATATGGCTGTATATTCACTTTACTTCACAGTGTTTTGGAGGATAATTCCATTTTATTTGTGTCTTGTTTTGCACACTTTGTACAAAATAATAAAATGCAGTACTACAGGATATTTCTTAACGTAGCTCTTTATTAGCTAGCTATAACTTGCATGTTCACGTATCGCCAACCAGGATCCAACTGCCGATGACCTAACCATTTGGGTGGTCTTAACCAATCATAGCACAGTATGATATGGCGGTAAAATGCATCCAATTACAATTCAGTATGTTTACACATGAATATTACATCCCCCTGTCACGCCTTGGTCATTATATTTTGTGTTTTTGGTATATGTTTGGGTAAGCCAGGGTGTGACATGGGTTTATATGTTGTGTTTCGTATTGGGGTTTGTAGTAATTGGGATTGTGTTGATTAGGGTTGTGTCTAGTTAGGCTTGGCTGCCTGAGGCGATTCTCAATTGGAGTCAGCTGCTTATCGTTGTCTCTGATTGGGAACCGTATTTAGGTAGCCTGAGTTTGCGTCGTATTTTGTGGGTGATTGTTCCTGTCTCTGTGTTTGTTTGCACCAGAATAGGCTCAGTCACTTGGTTTTTTTCTTTTCAATTGTTTTGGAAGAGAAGAGAACGAGCGCCATTCTCCTTGCGGAGATGGTGCTAAATACATCAACAAGGTCGGTCCCTGGGATTGGGCTGGCCAACACGATTCGGTTTGCTTGGAAGGAAAAGGAGTTTGAGCCTTTAGGACGGGAATCCTTTGGAAGGATAATATTGATGGGGATTCTAAAGCTGACGGTGAAGGACGTGTTTTGTTTCCAAGGCAACTCGTTGGAGGGAGCATACGACGTTGCACTATATACAGAGGAAAAACACGATGATATCCTGAGAAGGGCAAGAGCAGTGGGAGGTGAGAGGCCGATGTGCCACTACGAAATAACAAGCCTGGCGAAGAATAACTTTAGGGTTGTAACTGTAAACATTTACAACTCTTACGTTAAGGACGAAGAGGTGAGGGCTTTTCTGGGGAGATACATGGATAACGTCTCCTCAGCAAGGCACCTCAAAGACTCCCTTGGGTTTTGGAATGGGAGGAGAGGCTTCCAGGCCCTCCTCAGAGAGGACCCAAGGGGACATGGTGGCTACCTCCATCCTCCTGCTATGTTCTCCCTAGGGGCTGACAGGGGGACGTTGTATTATGCACGTCAGCCCCCATTTTGCAGACGCTGTATGGCCTATGGTCACATATTCGCCTCATGCAGTGCAAGAAAATGCAGATTTTGTGCATCTGAGGATCACAAGGCGAGGGATTGTGACAAGCCTAAGACGTGCCATGGGTGTGGCTCGTCAGCACACCTGTGGAGGGGGTGCCCGGCCCGTCAGAGGTCATATGCGTCTACGGCTGGGGGAGCAGGAGCGGGGGATGGGGGAAGAAGAGGAGGGGAAGGAAGCACGCCTCATGACCAGAGATCAGGTCCAGAGGGGAAGGCCACAAGGAAGGAGGAGGAGCCAGAAGCGGCGGATGGAAGAGAGAAGAAACGGAAGGCACGGGAGTAGGAGAACCAGAAAAAGCGGCGGAAGAAGGCAACCGAGTGGAGGAGCATGAGAGAGAAGAAAGCGAGGGAGGAGTGGTGGAGAAGGAGACGGTGGAAGAGAAAGTGGACTGGGGGAAAGTGCCATGGTGGAAGAGATGAGGGGTATGGTGGAGGAGCTGGCGGGGGGGAGGGTGGTATCTCTTCACTGCCGCCATCACCAAAGAAGAGTATGAAGAGGAGGGGCGATTGGCCGACAGTGAGGGGGAAGGGATGGCCAAGAGAGTGATGGGGCGGGAGAAACCTCTGGGTTGCTGCTGGTTTCCCCAGGCCCTCAACTTCTGTTGGGTGGGGACACACATAACAAGACTCAGGACTGGGTACAAGAGGAGGTGGGGAGTTTTTGTTTGGGGACTCAGCCTCCCCAATTTTTTTCCAAACCAGCTGCAACACTGGGGAGGGGGAGGATTGTGGGGGTAGACCCAGGGTGCAGGGCACTCCGGAGCCAAACATTATTCCTGCATCCTGGGAGGGTGTGATGGAGGAAGAGGGGGGGATGTCGGGATTACGGATGGTGTTCTCACCGGTAGATATGGAGCAGGGGAGCATCGGGTGAGTCTCCTGTTTTATGTTTTTTTCTGTCTGGGTTTAGAATTTGAGTGTATTACATGTATTTATTTTTCATGGAGTCTAATTTTACTTTTGTTAGTTTAAATGTAAGGGGTTTAAGGGATTTTGTTAAGAGGAGGGCGGTTTTTAGTTATTTGGAGGGTGTGGGGTTTGATTTTTGTTTTTTTACAGGAGGTTCACCTGAGGGATGGAGGGGATGTTATTAGGTTTAAAAGAGGGAGTGGGACAAGGGGGAGTCGGTTTGGGGTGTTGGGGGTGCACTCATCGGGGTAGGGATTTTGTGTGGGCACAGGGAGGTAAAAGTGGAGGATTCTTTTGTGGTAATGCAGGGGAGGGTTATAGGGGTGGATGTCACGATAAGGGATTGTACATTTAGATTAGTGGTGGTGTATGGGCCACAGGTGGTGGCAGACAGAAGGGAGATGGTGGACTGTCTGACGCCCCTGTGTGTCACAAATAGGAAATTAGTGATAGGGGGATTTTAATACAGATTTAGGAAGAGGGGGATAGCAGTGCGGGCGCCATTGCCAGGCTAATGGCTTGCCATGGTCTGGTAGATGGTGGTCTGCACACTACTCCGAAAATGGACGGTCCTACATGGCGTAACTCCAGGGGGTTGAGCGGAGGCTCGACTATATTTTTGTACCCAGGTCTTTGGGTAAGTTGTCTGGGCGGCTGTTGCCTGTTTTCTTTTCGGATCACGACGGGGTGCTCCTGCAGGTGGGGTCGCCAATCTGCCTCTTTGGTAGAGGGTACTGGAAGCTAGATCGGGATGTGCTGGAGGAGCAGGCTTTTGTTGACGGGTTTTATGGTTTCTTTTGGAGGCTTGAGGGCCTCCGGTCCATGTGCGAGGGGTGTTAGAGTGGTGGGAATTAGTTAAGGTGAGGATTAGGGCTTTTATAATAGGGTATTGCAAGAGGAAAAAAAAAGGGAGGAGAGGAGGGAGGTGGATCGTATCCAGAGGTTAATTGAACTCGAATACGAGGCAGGCAACCTCGGCGGGTCGTTTGACTGGGAGAGATCCGCAACCCTAAAGGCGCAGCTCAGGGAGTTGCAGGAGCGGAAGGCTCGAGCTTTCCTTGAGCGAGCGCATAGTGGCTTTCTAGAACATAATGAGACTTGTTCTGCTATGTTCTTTAAGTTGGTTAGGGCAAGACAGAGTAGGAAGGTAATGCATGGTGTTAGGGAAGAAAATGGTAGTATAGTTAGAGAACCAGAGGATATGGTCAGGGTGACAACTGATCATTTCCAAGGTTTATTTAAGGAAAGGGAAATAGATGTAGAGCAGGGAAATGTGTTTTTAGAACACTTGTCCAGGCGGTTGCCGGAGGACATTAGAGAAGTGATGGAGGCCCAGATCTCACTAGAAGAGGTTGAGAGCGCGCTTAGGAGGATGGGAAAGGGAAGGTGCCTGGGATAGATGGGCTGCCGGCTGAGTTTTATCTCAAGTTTTGGGGTATACTTGGACCAGTGGTCCTCGAAGTCTTGAAGGCCATCCTTGAGACGGGGGTCCCGGGGGGGATCAATGGCTGTTGGTGTGCTGTCACTTTTATATAAGAAGGGGGAAGTAACAGACCTTGGCAACTGGCGGCCGTTGACCATGCTGTGTGTAGATTTGCAAGTAGCTTGTAAGGTTTTAGCAGACCGGTTGCGCACAGCCCTTCCCTACGTCGTTCATGAGGATCAGACGTGCAGGGTAGAGGGCCGCTCTATTAGATGGAACCTACAGTTAATCAGGGACTCCATCGCTTGGGTTGAAGATAGAGGTCTGCCTTTAATGGTAGCAGCGCTAGATCAGGCGAAAGCCTTCGATCGCGTGAATAGATCCTTTTTATTCAGAGTGTTAGGTCGATTAGGATTTGGGGAGAAGTTTATAGGATGGATTCGTACATTATATGTCGGAGCGGGGTGCCGAGTTAGTGTAAATAGTCACTTGGGTGATGTTTTTGACCTCTCGTCTGGGGTCAGGCAGGGGTGCCCACTCTCGGCTCTCCTCTTCGTTCTGTACATGGAGCCTCTGGGGGCTGCCATTAGGGCAGACACAGGGGTGGAAGGTTTGCTGATCCCTGGAAGTGGTGGGCTGCGTGTTAAGATGACGCAGTACGCCGACGACACTTCCTTGCTGTTGTGCAAGGACTCGTGCCTGACAAGGTCCCTTGCCATCTTTGGGGATTTCACCCGAGCGTCGGGAGCAGTTCTGAACCATGCAAAGTCTTCAGTCAAGTTTTTCGGAAGATGGCGCGGTAGAACGGATGTGCCTGGGGGGTTATCTCTCTGTGAGGGGGCCCTGAGGATTCTCGGGGTCCATTTTGAGACCTCCGGCTCAGCGACGCTAAACTGGAACATGCGTATCGCAGTGGTACAGAGGAAGCTAGCAATGTGGAAAGCTAGGTATTTGTCTTTTATGGGCAAAGTCCTGGTCCTAAAGGTGGATGTGTTGCCGTCTCTTTTGTATTTGGCATACATCTACCCATTGCCGGCTTGTCTGAGGAGGCCTCTAGTGAGGCTTGTGTTTCAGTTTATGTGGAGTGGCAGGTGCGAGTGGGTCGCCAGGGCACGCATGATCTGTCCCATCGGGGAGGGAGGTAGGGGGTACCACATTTCCCCCTCAAGCTGGACTCAATTTTTGTTTCCTTCTTGTTAACGGAGCTTGCTCAGCCAGTGATACACCCGTCCGGTTACCTCCTGCGGGTGTTTTTCTCGTATCAGGCGAGAAGCATAATGGTGTGGTCTAACACGGGTCCTCGGGCGGAACAGCTGCCGTGGCACTTTGGTCATGCGGCCAAGTGGCTGCGTGCGCACCCTGAGGTTGAAGTTGCCCGAGTAGGTTTAGATCACAGGCACCTGTACGAGGAGGTCAGAAAGGCAGGGAGTCCGGCGCCTGTAGTGGGCATCTCGGAAGTGGTCTGGGAGGGAGTGCAGGCGCGGGGTCTGGATAACAGGCTCAAGGACCTGAATTGGTTGAGCCTTCATAAGTGTTTGCCGGTGCGTTCCATCTTGTACCGGTATAATTTGGTGCAATCCCCCACCTGTCTAAGATCCTCTTGTGGCAGGGAGGAGACTGTGCGCCATGTCTTTTGGGACTGTGCCTTTGCCGGAGTAGTATGGGCTAGGGCACGGGTGTTGTTAGGTTTGGTAAAGGGGGATTTTGTATTGACGTGGGCCAGGTTAGAGAGGGGTGTAGGGAGAGCGAGAGGGACGGATAGGGACAGGTTTCTGCTCTGGCTTCTCATGAGTCTCTTTAAACGGGGGCTGTGGGAAGCCAGGCAGAACATGGTGAAGACAGGGAGAGATTGGGGGGTGGAAGGGATAGTGAGGAGGGTGGAAGGAGATTTGAGGGGGAGGATGAAGAGGGAGGAGAGGAAGTGGGGGCAGCATGCTGCTCGGGAGAGGTGGAAGGGGGGTTTAGGGCTGGGTGTCATTTAGATTTGTAAGAGGATAGATTAGGGACGGGGAGATAGGGAGAGGTATTTTGTAGGGTAACGGGGAGGGAAGATGCTCCCCTGAGGTTTTGTTTGTGGTTTATGTTTTAGTTTAATTAGTTTATTTAAAATACCATTATTTGTGTATGTATGTAAATTATGAGTTGTAAAGAATGAATGGTATTGAAGATAATAAATTATTTTTATTAAAAAAAAATTAAAAAGTAATTAGTTTCACGTTCCGTTTGTTGTTTTGCTTTGTATGTTATTGAGTTATTTCATGTACGCATTCTTTCATTAAAGTCATGAGTAACCTACACGCTGCATTTCGGTCCGACTCTCTTTCTACAAACGAAGAACGTCGTTACACCCCCTTATTTTAAAACAAAAGAAAAATGTTTACATATTCTAAGGGTTTCTTTTGAATTCATGCTCTGTAGTTTGAACTCAGGGTAAGTAACCATTTACGTATATTGTATACTACACCAACTGAATCAACATAGACTCTGAAACAATAATCCAACATACTGTTACTTTTCAAACAAGGGATTCTCAGCAACTCAGCTTTCACTGTAGAAATAACATCTTAACATTTCAAACAAATACAATACCAAAGCATTTCAAGTGAACTTTCAATAACAAGTTTTCAGTCTGGAACTCTTTTAGGGCAGCGATCCGCCTACACCCTTTGACATGTCACAGGTCAAGGACAGCTCTGGGCTTGACCTCTCTTCCTGACCTTGTGCGATATGTTGCTGAGCATGCTTCTGTGTCAGTCAACAGCTCTTGTGGTGTTGCAGGTAAGTATGGTGTATGTTGTGCTGTGTGTGTGTTTAGTCCATCACGTTCTCTTTCAGGGGAACAGTTCATCTCATCAGTGTGTTGTTCTTTTGTGTTCAGTAGGTGACGACGATTGTGGCAGTACACCGCTCCTTCTGCAGTGCGGATGTGATATGAACGTTCAGTGTCAGCTGGCTGGATGACGACTGCTGGCTTCCAGGGGCCATGCTCCTGGATTCTAACTGACTCTCTGTCGATCAGTGTCAGCTGGCTGGATGACGACTGCTGGCTTCCAGGGGCCATGCTCCTGGATTCTAACTGACTCTCTGTCGATCAGTGTCAGCTGGCTGGATGACGACTGCTGGCTTCCAGGGGCCATGCTCCTGGATTCTAACTGACTCTCCGTCGATCAGTGGTGGCAGTGGTCTAACTGACCTGTCGTAGTATCGCTTTTGTTGTTGTTGTCTCTGTGCACGTTTTCCATGCATTTCCTTGTAGCTGACGACCTCAGGTTGCAGCTGCTGGTTGGTGCTGGTGTTACGAATCCCTTTTGGCCCGACAGTCTAGGGGGGATGGTAATGAGACCCGTAACATAACTCATGCAAATTATTATTGTGACAAAGTAAAAGTGTGAACGAAATAACCACGACAACAGAAATCTACCGTCAAACTCTAGGTTTATTTATAAACACACGGTAATGGGGGGAGCAGGAAAAGGGGCTGAGCTGGACCCAAGGAAAGAAACAATAAGTATTCAAAAACACCCCTAAGCTAGACTAGCCTACTTTAACAACAGCTAACTAACTAACCAAAAATACAGTGGGTGGTCCGCCCAGTTCTAACTAGTCTATTTAACAAAGTTCACCTACGGGTAGTGTATGCCCATGGGCGACTTGTCTTGGTTTCCCCTTTTCCCACCAGCAAACAAACAAACACCATAACCAAAAACAATACTCACAGGTGATGACAAAGTGCTATGAGGTGCTTAAACAAAAGAGAGGTGAAGACACAAAGCGAGAGTGAAACACAGAGACCTACAGACATGGCATTTACAGAGAGATTGAGCTAGAGATTGAGCTCTAGAGCAAACAAATGATGGGGTTTTTAAACCATGGGGAAGGAACTGTGATAGGGTAGGAAATAGGAGGAGGTGTGTCTTCTGATTGATGATTGATTGTTGACTGATTGGGGAGTGATGATTTTCACCTGTGAGGGGAGAAGGAGAGAAAAGAAACACACACACAGGATACACACACACACAGGATAACTGTATCCGTAACAGCTGGGAAGGATTGAGCGAAGTCTGCGGCTCATCAACAGCTGGGCTGGTGATTTGAAGTTGTCAACTGGAGTGTTGCGGTATTCAAGGAGACTGAGGTAGGGGTCTCTCTTGTCTGCTTTTGCTTTGTCCATGAGGGATGTATCAATCTGCACAGATTTTTCAGCAAGGCCATTACTTTGAGGGTAATGTGGGCTTGTGGTGACATGTGTGAACTCCCATGCCTTTTGTGAAGGATTCAAACTCATTTGATTTGTAACAGGGGCCATTGTCAGATATTAAAGTCTCTACAATGCCATGCCTGGCAAAGGCTGCTTTCAGCTTGTGTATCACAGCTGCAGATGTGGTGCTGTGAAGCTTGTCGAGTTCGAAGTATCTGATGTAGTAGTCCACTGTTACGATGTAGTCCTCGTTTTTCCAGGTGAACAGATCGGTTGCCACAACCTGCCAGGGTCGGTCTGGGATACAGTGAGGTAACATTGACTCTTTGGTGTTTGAGGGGCGCCGTTGAGGGGCGTCGTTCAAGACATATGGCACATATTTACCAACAAATGTTCCGTGCTCTCTGTTCGCACTTTTCCATGCCCATGTGTACAGCATGGATCTTTGTCAAAATCTATTCTCTGAGACTGGTAGGGATAATGATTTTCTCTCCTTTGAAAATTATTCAGTTGATTTGTGATAGTTCATCACGATGGTTCCAGGATTCTGAGATGCTCTGAGGGCATTTTCTCCTCTCCTCAGGCCATCCATCCTGTATGACTTTCCTCAGCTGTGCGAGTTGTGAGTCCTTTTCTGTTTCTGCTTGGATCTCCTTCAGTTTTGTGTCACTAACTGGTAAGTTGCTGTACACCATGTGCACTTGCATGTCCATGCCTTCACTGAGGCTGCTGTCCTTATAGGTAAGAAACTTCCTGGAGAGTGTGTCTGCAACAGGGATGTCTTTGCCTGGACAGTGAGTGATTGTGAAGTCGTATTTTTGTAGTTGAATGATCATTCTCTGTAGCCTTGGCGGGGCTGCAGCTAGCAGTTTCCTCATAATTGACTCAAGGGGCTTGTGGTCGGATTCCACAATGACTTGTCGTCCATATATGTACTGATGGAAACATTTACATCCGAACAGAATGGCGTAGAGCTCCTTTTAGATTTGAGCGTAGTTGATTTCAAAGTCTGTGAGAGATTTGGAAGCGTAGCTGATGGGCTTTCCTTCTTGCAGTAGCACTGCATCTAGTCCATACTTCAACGCGTCCACTTGGAGTCTGAGCTCTTTGTCGGGGTCGTAGTAGGCAAGGATTGGTCCTGGTTCTCTCGTGATCAAGTCTTTCACATTCTGGAAAGCAATGTTGTGTTACTTGTCCCAGAGAAACTCACTGGACTGCTTTAGCAGTTGACGCAGGGGTGCATTAGCATTGGAGAGGCTGGGTGCGAACTTGGCTAAGTAGTTGACCATGCTAAGCACAGTTTCCAGCTCTGCATGGTTCTTTGGTGGCTCCATTTCTTTTATGGCTAAGATCTTCTGTGGATCTGGCTTGATTCCAGTCGCTGTGAGAAGATGTCCGAAGTAGCTGACCTCTGTAGCGCCGACTGTGCTCTTCTCGGGGTTGAGCCGGACTCCTCTCTCGTGGGACCTTTGCAGCATCGCGCGGAGGTTTCGGTCGTGCTCCTCTTTGGTTCGACCATAGACAAGGATGTCGTCCACAATTGCCACAACTCCGTCGAGGCCTTCATACACTTCGTCAATCTTTCGCTGAAACTAGTCTTGGGCTGAGATAATCCCAAAAGGCAGGCGACGGAACCTGTAGCGTCCGAACGGTGTGTTGAATGTTGTGAGCTTAGATGACTCTTCTGTGAGCTTGATAACCCAGTAGCCTGATCTAGCGTCCATGACACTGAAGTAGTGTGCTCCTGCTAGCTTGTGTGTGATGCCATCTAGCGTTGGTAAAGGATAATGGGGGCGTTTGATAGCCTTGCTCTTGGGTCGAGACATACTCAGAGCTTGCCTGTGCGTGGTTTATCCACCACCACTAACGCGTTTACCCAATCAGTCGGTTCTGTAACCTTGGTGACTTTGTCAGATTGCTCCATGCTCTCCAACTGGCTAGTAATCTTGTTCTTATGTTCTACTGTCTTTCGATTCTTTATTATGTATTTTTTGAATGTCTTTCTGTTTACACACCTGTCTGTAATCTGAGCCCCTCACTGAAAAAAAAAAAAAAAAGTTTCCTACAATTATTTTTTAACACTAGCCAGGATCCAAACTTCTACATGGAGCCCCAAAGAGTTCTACCTGCAACCAAAACTGGTTCTTCAAAGGTTCTTCAGACAAAGAACCTTTAAAGGTTTTGAATATCAACTTTTTTTCTAAGAGTGTAGACATTACACCAGTTCACAGAACACCCCCATATACGGCGTACCGATAACTCTCTTACATGTGCACATTGGATCCTGTTGAGACACATGCTGGTGGTAGAAAGACTGCTGAGTCTGCTGAGTCTTGGGTTGATCATGGACCGCTCCACATGGGCACCCCCACTGCTGCTCTGGCTGAATGTTCGCTCCATTGAGACCGTACCACCCACTACTGCTCTTGCTGAATGTTCGCTCCATCGAGACGGTACCCCCCCACTGCTGCTCTGGCTGAATGTTCGCTCCATTGAGACCGTACTCTCCATAGTGCTTTTATTGACTGTAATCTCCATACTGTCTGGCTCTGGCTGGGCTACCTCCTGTTCCCAGGGTGACAAAGGGAGTTAGGTCACCCTGATGATGCTCAATCTCCATTCTGTGCAGTTCCGTCCTCTGGTGATATCTGCCCCTGCTGTAGAAGGACAGGGATGGTGGGTTGGAGGTTTTGTCCCAGAACACTTCTAATTCTATGGGACGGGGTATTGTTTCAGGTTGAGCTGCAGTTTTCCCAGGAAGATAGATTAACTGAGAATCGACATGTGCCTCTGGAGGTTTATCTGTATAGGTCATCCCATCACTACGCCTAATACTGTCATAGTACAGGAGCTTTCCTTCGCTCTGCTGTACCTCCTGGACCAGCTTGTCCCAGTCGGACCCGGGCCCCAGACCTTTCCTCAGACCCACGGCACGGGCCTTCTCCACAGCCTGGTGCACCCCTGCATAACCCTGGAGGAAGCAGGAGTCCCCCTCAGACAGGGCAGCCTACATGGTTCTCTTAGAGGTCTTGATGGAGTTTAAGCGGGCTGAAACGGAACTCTGGACGCTGGTCAGGGCGATGTCACGCAGGGCGGCCACTCCGTCGATGAGCTGGACACTGTAGCTAGCCAACCTCTCCCTCTGCTCCTTGTCCCACCTCCTTAGTTTCAGGCTCTGGTTCTCTCTCTCTGGGCCAAAGCCTTCTGCTCCTCCTTCAACTTCTCCCTCAGCTCTTTGTGTGCTATAGGAAGGGTCTTCATGTTGTCGACGCAATGCTGGTCCTCGATGACGCAAGACAGGCACACACTGGTTGGGTCGTCCAAGCAGTAGTACTCGAGAATCTTACCGTGGTGGGGGAATTTCGTGGCCAACCCAACTCCCTCAGCCCCCGGTGCTATGGGTTCAGTATGTGTCAGTAGCAGAAATGGGACTGAAAGGTGTGGCTCCAAGTGCTGGACACACATGGACATTTCACATTTGATGCAAGTCTTCCGTGCTGGCTTCCTGTCTTCTGTACATAAGTCACAATCAACGGCCTGGCTGTCCGGCAGTGGCAGAGCCTGGCACCCCTCAGACATGTCCTCTGTGAGCCCTGGATCAGTTGAAGCTGCCACAGCAAATGCTGGTGGGAATCGGGTGCTTTGCGTTGTCCTTGACCTTCGCATGCTAAAATACCTCTAGCCTCGTAGCCCCTATAATGCTTCTAGTCTCAACCTTTTACCTGTTGGTTCGTTTGCTTTTGTTCGCTCTGTCTCTGGGCTGATCTATGTTTGAGGCCGCCTCATGTAATATATGCATCAGTCCACCAAAATTTCCTGGTTGCTAAAATTATAATGGTTCGCTTAATTTTAGTTTATGTAACAAAACAAGCTAATCGTTGTACAATCTAAAGCATTGTGAAATATCCTTTCAATAAATATTGTATTTTCAGCTGTCAGATGTCGCAATATGAAACCGAAAGTAAAAAGATTTAAAAAACACAATTTCCCAGACATTTTAGAAAAAGGGCACATAGAACAGATCTATTGCTTCTTAGACTTATTTTCAATGAGTATGAGAGATCTATACTTAACATTTCTATGTGAATTTGGTCACATCGCCCAAAAATCTGCCTGGCTATGTACATGACTGGCAATGGGTGTGTTCGAGTAGTTAGGCTAATGCAGTCGGCTACACACAAATACTGATTGAAGTCAACAGGGGAGACCCAGCTGGCCCAGCTGGAGCTCCTGAGACACTTCTTCTTGACCTGCCAGTGGCCCACCAATAGGGACTGCATGAGACACCCGTTACCACCTCAGGAAGGACATGGAGTGTTGGATGAGTGGGGAGGAGGGCCTTGAAAGTCCTGGCACAGATCAGGGAGAAGCAGAGGCTCCGGGAGAGTGACCAGTTCATGACTGGAGACAGATCCATCAGAGTCCACCATGCTGTTGTTGTGTTCCGTGACTCGTGGTGCTGATAGGGTGGCTGGTATGGAGGAGGGAGCAAGGGCATGGAAACTTGTGAATGTCGTGAGGCAGAAGTGACCCCTGGGGCTGACTTGGGGTACATCTCAATAGTGTAAAGATTCTTCCTCTCCTTGTTTTGTTCTCTCCTTTGCGAGCACTGATCTGGCATGACCTAACAGGTGAAAAGACATGTTGAAACTTGAAAGCCTATCTTAACCTTTTATCTGTTTGCGGTGATGATGGAAATAGAAGCCTTGAGTATTGAGACACTCCCCTGCTATAATGTTACTGGAAAGGTCTGGAGGGTGCTACAGGTCAAGCTGATCCCGAATTAAAACCATCAATTTGTATTATTTTAGATAGATTTAATAGATCAAAATATTCATTATAATGAGCAATATTGAAGATGTGTGTGTTAAAATATTTCTGGTTATTTAACTTAATCCTTTTCGAACTCACTTAAATAATTATATATTGCCTTTAATGATTTGCCACTTGTACCCCTGTCAATCAAATTACACACCGTGGGAGAATGTCAGTTGCAGTCCTTGGTTCCTCCAGTCCGCTCTACTTCTCAAAACCAATTGTATGAAAAGGACAGAGGGGCAGGAAACTGTTGGTGGAATACAGAATGTGTTCAAAGTATGTTATTAAAATAGGCTAAAGAGGTGAGGAAGACAGAACAGCTTTGAGTGTTACCTTGACTTCACACTTTTCTCAATATTTTATATAGTCAGGGACTATATAAAATGTCCATGCAATCAGAATTTCACATTAGTGTACTTGACTGTGTAAGGGAACATTTTATGGTCAGAAGAGATAACCTTGAATTGTACATTATGACTGTCCTCTCACTCTATCTTGGTTCGTGCAGATGACTATGACCACCTCCTCAGACCAATTGGCAGAATGCCCAGAATATGTTCTGGAAGTTAAGATAGGAGACATGTTCAGTTTCTTAGGAAGAGCCTGCGCAATAACAGCCAGTCACATGCAGGAACCAACCCTATGAACCATGCCTACGTAGCTTTTTTGTGTAGCAGAAAATAAGAGAACTGAAGGGACCACCCTGGCGGAACTTGTGGCAGACTTGTAGTTTGTATGTGTTTCTTGTAACCTCTCCAGTTAACTGATAAAAAAAATGCGATTCATTTCATATTGACTTCAGGTGTCCCTGGTGTTGAATTTCCAACACAACTGTGTATTCAATTACTTTGCGTTGTTTCGGTCTATGCATTATTCTGTACTTGTAACTGACTAGTTTTCCATACGGCTGTATATTCACTTTACTTCACAGTGTTTTGGAGGATAATTCCATTTTATATCTATCTGGTTTTAGTCAAATGCAGGTTTTATGCCACTTTTCTTCAGTCTTCTCACTTCTGACCAATAAAGACCATTCCATATGATTTGTGCTTTAGAGTTCATTGTTTATTTTTCATAATTTTAACATTAAATCTCACATGACAATTAAAGATCCACCCATATATACAAAATACAGTACAGATATTAATTGTACTGTTTGTTAAAATGTCAAACTGTTAAGAAATTCAGGATGTAATTAGACCTGCTTGACCTGTTAATTACCCAGTTGAAAATATCTGAACAGAAACATCAGCATTAACATTAAATCAACTGACTATTTACATGATTTATTGTACAATAATATATCAACTGTACTCTGTTTTGTACTATCTCATGTAATTTCATAATTGACAATGTATAAAAATGTTGTAAACTATAAGAAAATAATTTACAGAAGAATTACAGACTCCTTAATGAATTAATTAATTTTAACTAATTAACCATTTGTTTTAGTTTGGTGTTTTAGCTAGTAATCTTGTTCTTATGTTCTACTGTCTTTCGATGATTTATTATGTATTTTTTTAATGTCTTTCTGTTTACACACCTGTCTGTAATCTGAGCCCCTCACTGGAAAAAAACAACAAAAACATTTCCACAATAATTTTTTAACACTAGCCAGGATCCAAACTTATACATGGAGCCCAAAGAGTTCTACCTGCAACCAAAACTGGTTCTTCAAAGGTTCTTCAGACAAAGAACCTTTTAAGGTTTTGAATATCAACTTTTTTTCTAAGAGTGTAGACATTACATGATAGAGGAATTCTAAATCCCTTTATGTTTAATTGCCAAAACCAATTAAATTCACACTCATTTCTAATTCATGATAAGTTGTAAGTTTATCATTTGCATGAATTAGCACGAGACCAGTCTTAAAAACAAGTTCAACATTTATTCTTGATGAGTACTGACCCAAAATACATTACATTACATTTTAAAGAAAGTGAACATAAAATGACGTCATCAGTTTCACACCCTCTCCCAGCCTTACAATGGCTTAGTATTCAGTCCTGGAGATAGTTTCACTCCCCTCATAAATCTACATTCCAACCTGTCTAAAGGATATACTTCTCTCCCCTAATGGAATCCAACCAAAACATTCTTATCTGTTTGAAAAACGATCTTATCCCTTTTTCTCAAACTTTCCCAGGAGACACAGAAACAATTCATTTCTGCTTACATTTTCAGTAACAGTACAATTAAGAACCCATACTTTTCAAATCATAACATAAGTATTAGCATAGAAGGGTTCTAATCATTAATGTATACATAATTGATCATCTAAACTATATTTTCCTCTATCATTACACCAGTTCACAGAACACCCCCATATACGGCGTACCGATAACTCTCTTACATGTGCACATTGGATCCTGTTGAGACACATGCTGGTGATAGAAAGACTGCTGAATCTTGGGATGTTCATGGACCTCTCCACATGGGCACCCCCACTGCAGCTCTGGCTGAATGTTTGCTCCATAGAGACCGTACTCTCCATAGTAATTTAACTGATTGAAACTTTCAAGGAGTCGGGCACTGGACTGTCTGACTCTGGCTGAGCTACTTCCTGTTCCCAGGGTGACAAAGGGAGTTAGGTCACCCTGATGATGCTTGATCTCCATTCTGTGCAGTTCCGTCCTCTGGTGATATCTGCCCCTGCTGTAGAAGGACAGGGATGGTGGGTTGGAGGTTTTGTCCCAGAACACTTCTAATTCAATGGGACGGGGTATTGTTTCAGGTTGAGCTGCAGTTTTCCCAGGAAGATAGATTAACTGAGACTTTAAGTCTGCCTGTGAACTCAGTTGGCCCTTCTGCCAGCGCAGAGCAAAAACGTTGTCATTCCCAGAAGAAGAAACGTTGACACATAAGCCAATGGTCCAATCACAGTCCTCAGATAGTTTGACCACCCACCTAGGGTTGGCATCAGAGCCGCTATCCTGGCACAGAAGAGTATGGGCAGTGAGATTGGCAAGCGGGGTGTAGAACACTTTCCTGTGGTCCTGGGAAAGAGACATTCCCCTTCCCAAGCTCTTGGGGTCAAAGGTCATCGTGGTGGAACCCTGTGCTTTCTGTTTTTTTTGGGGGTCGACCAGAGCCAGCAGAGAACTCCAAAGCTGTGTCATCTGCTCCACAAGCTTTCCTCCACTCTGCTGTAGCTCCTGGACCAGCCTGTCCTGGTCGGCCCCAGGCTCCAGCCCCTTCCTCAGATCCACAGCACGGGCATTCTCCACAGCCTGGTGCACCCCTGCATAACCCTGGAGGAAGCGGAAGGAGTCCCCATCAGACAGGGCAGCCTGCATGGTCCTCTTGGAGGTATTGATGGACACTATGCGAGCTGAGACGGAGGTCTTGACGCTGGTTAGGGTGATGTCGCGCAGGACGGACACTCCCTCGATGAGCCGGACACTGGAGCTAGCCAACCTCTCCCTCTGCTCCTTATCCCACCTCCCTAGTTCCTGAATCTGTCTCTCTCTCTGGGCCAACTTCTTCTGCTCTTCCTTCAGCTTCTCTCCCAGCTCTTTGTGTGCCTTAGGCAGGGTTTTCATGTTGTGGACACGGTGCTGGTCCTCGATGGCGCAGGACATGCACGCACTGGTTAGGTCGTCCAAGCAGTAGTACTCAAGAATCTTACCATGTTGGGGGCATTTGGTGGCTGCCCCAACTCCCCCAGCCCCCGGTGCTATGGGTTCAGTCAGGGTATGTGTCTGCAACAGCAATGGCACTGTCAGGTGTGGTTCCAAGTGCTGGGCACACATGGACATCTCACATTTGATGCAGGTCTTCAATGCTGGCTTTTTGTCATACACACACATGTCACAAACAGCCTGGATCTCCGGCAGAACCTGGTACACCTCATTCCTTTTCACTTCTGGGATCCCTGTTGCAGTTGAAGCTATCTCAACGAATGGTGGTGGGAATCGGGTCTGTCGCGTTGGCGTTGTCCTTCGCATGTTAAAAATACCTCTTTAGTAGCCTCTCTCAATCTTACTGACAATAAGCCTTTCAAAGTCGTTGGCCCCTATAATTATAATCTAAATGTTTTACTTGTCGGTCTGTTTGCTTTTGCTTGCTCTCTGTCTCTGATCTGTTCTGCGTTTGAGGCCACTCCTAGATTCATCTCATACAATATTGCTGTGTTCATAACCAGGTGGGAAGGTGGTAATTACCAATTGTGAAGTCGTAAATTCGAGTTGGGTGCAGAAATGTAACCACTCAAATTCATAGACAGAGCTATGGATGACCATCAATTTACATATTATAGTTTTAATTATGTTTTGAGGCTATACAGTGTTTGTTTATATTTACTTTGTTTACAAACATTGGAATAAAAAAGCTTATTTTGGGTTCTGATGAGGTTGGTCAGTTGAACTAAGCTCATGAGGCACTTATAAGTTATATTCTTCAATAATGGTACATAGCATTAATTTATGTCCAAAAATGGATGTAGCAACTGCTGATTCCCCTTTAATGTAGAAATGTCTCCACCATTTCCTTTGTTGATAAAATGTTAATGGTTCGCCTAATTTCAGTTTGTGACAACAAACAATGAATAGTATAGATAAGCATTGTACAATCTAAAAAAAAAAGTGAAAAAAAATGTATAACCAAAAATATTGTATTTTCTGATGTTTGAGGCTCGTGTACAAAAACTAAAGTAAAAATACGAGAACGGGAAGAAGCATAGAAATTACGCACATAGATCGGTCTTCCACTTCTCAGGCTTCCTTTCAACGAGAATGACAGATATATAATTCACTATTCATTTATCAATTTGGTCGGGCAGCCCAAATTGCCAGAGAGGAAGAGAGAGGCCCAACTCGAAGGAAAATCTGTCTCCCTCCAGCAGTTGGGGTCTTTTTCTTGTTTCGCCTACCAAGAAATTAGTTTTGTATGGAGGTCAATGAGAGTTTCGAATTTGGTCAACTAAAAAATGTATGGCTTATTTGCTACGTGAGGTTAATTTCATCGGATAGACGTTTCGCAATTATAAAGTTGCTACGAGTGTACTGAAATAAGTGGGACACGTGACATCCCGGCAACTTTGAGAGAAAAAAAATGACATCATACAAAATACAACAAATAAATAAATGAAAAACCATCCCACTCCTTCAGTCACAGTTCAAATCACATCCCCACACAGGCTCAGGGGCCAAAGAGGACGGAGCACCCATTGACAGGCAACAGGACTCCCTGCAATAACCCCGCCGCAAAAATCCTGGGTCCCTAAACACATTCAGCTGCAATCACAACGATGCCTGCCCATCCTCTACAACTTTCTCGCTTGAGCTGCGCAGCAGATAACCAACGCAACAAACGCTACAAAGTCCACCTTCCTAACTTGCAACATGTCAGGATCCCTGTGTATAGAGTTACCTTGGGAGAATGTTGTCTCTGCATTATTATGTTAAGGTGTGTAACTGACTAGTTTTCACTAGGGTGGAATATTTACTTTACTTCATAGTGTTTTGGAGGATAATTCCATTTTATATCTTTTGCCTTTAGTAAAATGTGTTATGCATTTTGTAAGCCTTCTGTTTTGTTGTTACAGTCTTGTCAGTTCTAACCAATAAAGAGAAATCTGTATGATTTGTATTCCAGAGTTCATTGTTTATTTTTCATTTTAGCATTAAATCTAAACATGCCCATTAAAGATCCACCCGTATATACAACATACAGCACAGATATTAATTTTACAGTTTGTTAAAATGTCAAACTGTTAAGAAAATCAGAATGTACTTCTCAGACATGTTTGTAAATGACCCAGTTGAAAATATCTGAACAGAAACATCAGCATTTACATTAAGTCAATTGACTATTTACATTATTTATTGTACAATAATGAGGTCAGAAAAATGTGATTAAGGGACATGAAAAAGTGAAAGTTCTTGGAACATTGGGACAACGTTGTGATAGGTGGCTGACTTGAGTTACAGGGGGAGACAAAGTCCTGCCTTGCATGTAAACTCAAATCCAACCAGTGAGTCCAACACACATTAGAATCCTACAGTACCAACAACAACAACACACAAGTCGGGATCCAAACTGAACTCAATACACTTAAGAAATTGCCTACATTACACAAGCTGACAAAACACCTCTATATACGGCGTACCGATAACCCTCTCACACTTGCACTCAGAAGACCCATGCTGGTGCTGGGAAGACTGCTGCTGAATCTGATGGACCTCTCCACATGGGCACCTCCACTGCTGCTCTGGTTGACTGTACTCTCTATACTGTCTGGCACTGACTGGGCTACTTCCTGTTCCCAGGGTGACAAAGGGAGTTAGGTCACCCTGATGATGCTCCATCTCCATTCTGTGCAGTTCCGTCCTCTGGTGATATCTGCCCCTGCTGTAGAAGGACAGAGATGGTGGGGAGGTTTTGTCCCAGAACACTTCTAATTCTATGGGATGGGGTATTGTTTCAGGTTGAGCTGCAGTTTTCCCAGGAAGATAGATAAACTGAGAATCGACGTGTGCCTGTGGAGGTTTATCTGTATAGGTCATCCCGTCACTACGCCTAATACTGTCATAGTACTGAGTGCAAACAGAGCTCAGTTGGTCCTTCTGCCAGCGCAGAGCATAGACATGGCCGTTATTGAAATTCCCAGCAGCCTCCTTGTCACATACGCCAACGGTCCAATCACAGTCCTCAGAGAATTTGACCACCCACCTAGGGTTGGCATCAGAGCAGCTATCCTGGCACAGAAGAGTATGGGTGGTGAGTTTGGCAAGGGGGGTGTAGAACACTTTCCTGTGGTCCTGGGACAGAGACATGCCCCTTCCCAAGCTCTTGGGGTCAAAGGTCAACGTGGTGGTGGGAGGGAACCCTGGGGAAACCTGTTTTTCCTGGTGGTTCTCGGGGTCGACCAGAGCCAGCAGAGAACTCCACAGCTGTGTCGTCTGCTCCAGGAGGTTTCCTCCGCTCTGCTGTAGCTCCTGGACCAGCTTGTCCCGGTCGGCCCCGGGCTCCAGTCCCTTCCTCAGACCCACGGTACGGGCCTTCTCCACAGCCTGGTGCACCCCTTCATACCCCTGGAGGAAGCGGAAGGAGTCCCCCTCGGACAGGGCAGCCTGCATGGTTCTCTTAGAGGTCGTGATGGATTTTACACGAGCTGAGACGGAACTCTGGACACTCTTCAGGGTGATGTCGCGCAGGGCGGACACTCCCTCAATGAGCCGGATACTGGAGCTAGCCAACCTCTCCCTCTGCTCCTTGTCCCACCTCCTTAGTTTCAGGCTTTGGTTCTCTCTCTTGGCCAAAGCCTTCTGCTCCTCCTTCAACTTTTCTCTCAGCTCTTTGTGTGCCTTAGGCAGGCTCTTCATGTTATGGATGCGATGCTGGTCCTCGATGGCGCAGGACATGCACACAATGGTTAGGTCGTCCAAGCAGTAGTACTCGAGAATCTTACCGTGGTGGGGGCATTTGGTGGCCAACCCAACTCCGCCAGCCCCCGGTGCTATGGGTTCAGTATGTGTCTGCAGCAGAAATGGGACTGAAAGGTGTGGCTCCAAGTGCTGGACACACATGGACATTTCACATTTGATGCAAGTCTTCTGTGCTGGCTTCCTGTCTTCTGTACATAAGTCACAAACAATGGCCTGGCTGTCCAGCAGCGGCAGAGCCTGGCACCCCTCAGACATGTCCTCTGTGAGCCCTGGATCAGTTGAAGCTGCCACAGCAAATGGTGGTGGGAATCGGGTGCTTTGCGTTGTCCTTGACCTTCGCATGCTAAAATACCTCTAGCCTCGTAGCCCCTATAATGCTTCTAGTCTCAACCTTTTACCTGTTGGTTCGTTTGCTTTTGTTCGCTCTGTCTCTGGTCTAATCTACGTTTGAGGCCACCTCGTGCAAGATATGCGTCAGTCCACCAAAAGTTCCTGGTTGCTAAAATTATAATGATTCTCCTGATTTCAGTTCATGTAACAAAACAAGCTAATCGTTGTACGATATAAAGCATTGTGAAATATCCTTTCAATAAAGTATTGTGAAATATCCTTTCAATAAAGTATTGTATTTTCAGCTGTCAGATGCCGTTGTACAAAACCGAAAGTAACAAGATGAAAAAAACACAATTTAAGGGACAATTTAGAAATAGGGTACATAGAACGGATCTATCGCTTCTTAGACTTACTGTCAATGAGTATGGGAGGTCTATACTTAACATTTCTATGTACATTTGGTCGTGTCGCTCAAAAATCTGCCTTGCTATGTACATTTGGTCATGACTGGTGACTGGGAATGGGTGTGTTCGAGTAGTTAGGCTAATGCAGTCGGCTTGTGCGCAACTACTGATTGAAATCAACAGGGGAGTCAGACACAGTTTGAAGCGACTCAAATACAGACCTTTTGCATATCCAATTAGAATCTGTTCTTTTCCCTTCAGTCTGAACAGCCAAAAAGCACATGGAATGGGATATTTCAAGCCACACTTCAAACCACCTACAGTGGCAAGAAAAAGTATGTGAACTCTTTGGAATTTCCTGTATTTCTGCATAAATTGTTCATATAACTTGATCTGATCTTCATCTAAGTCACAACAATAGACAAACACAGTGTGCTTAAATTAATAACACGCAAATTATTGTATTTTTCTTGTCTAAATTGAATACATAATTGAATCATTCACGATGTAGATTGGAAAAATTATGTGAACCCCAAGGCTGATGACTTCTCCAAAAGCTAATTGGAGTCAGGGGTCAGCTAACCTGGAGTCCAATCAATGAGACGAGATTAGAGACGTCAGTTAGAGCTGGCCTGCTCTATAAAAAACGTTCACAAAAATTGAGTTTGCTATTCACAAGAAGCATTGCCTGATGGGAACCATGTCTCAAACAAAATAGATCTCAAAAGACCTAGGATTACCAATTGTTGACTTGCATAAAGCTGGAAAGGGTTACAAAAGTATCTCTAAAAGTCTTGATGTACATCAGTCCATGGTAAGACAAATGGTCTATAAATGGAGAAAGTTCAGCACTGTTGCTACTCTCCCTAGGAGTGGCCGTCCTGCAAAGATGACTGCAAGGGCACAACGCAGAATGCTCAATGAGGTTAAGAAGAATCGTAGAGTGTCAGCTAATGACGTACAGAATTCTCTGGAACATGCTAACATCTCTGTTGATGAGTTTACGATACGTAAAACACTAAACAAAATGGTATTCATGGGAGGACACCACGGAAGAAGCCACTGCTGTCCAAAAAAAACATTGCTGCACGTCTGAAGTTCGCAAAAGAGCACCTGGATGTTCCAAAATATTCTGTGGACAGATGAAACTACAGTTGAGTTGTTTGGAAGGAACACACAACACTATGTGTGAAGATAAAAAAAGGCACAGCACACCTACATCAAAACCTATTCCCAACTATAAAGTATGGTGGAGGGAGCATCATGGTTTGGGGCTGATTTGCTGCCTCAGGGCCTGGACAGCTTGTTATCATCAATGAAACATGAATTCCCACGTTTATCAAGACATTTTGCAGGAGAATGTAAGGCTATCTATCCGCCAATTGATGCTCAACAGAAGTTGTGTGATGCAAAAGGACAAGGACCCAAAACACAGAAGTAAATCAACAACAGAACGGCTTCATCAGAAGAAAATACGCCTTCTGGAGTGGCCCAGTCAGAGTCCTCACCTTAACCCGATTGAGATGCTGTGGCATGACCTCAAGAGTACGGTTCACACCAGACATCCCAAGAATATTGCTGAACTGAAAAAGTTTTGTAAAGATGAATTGTCCAAAATTCCTCCTGACCGTTGTGCAGGTCTGATCCGCAACTACAGAAAATGTTTGGTTGAGGTTATTGCTGCCAAAGGAGGGTCAACCAGTTAATAATTCCAAGGGTTCACATACCTTTTCTTGCCACTGTACGAAGCAGCCTCCAACATCGTTTTAGGGAATTTAGAAGTATGTCCAACTAGCCTCACAACCGCAGACCACGTGTAACCATGCCGGCCCAGGACCTCCACATCCGACATCTTTACCCATGGAATCTTCTGAGACCAGCCAGAGAGCTGATGAAACAGAAGTATTTCTGTCTGTAATAAAGCTGTTTCGTGGGGGGAAATGCATTCTGATTGCCTGGGCCTGGCTTCCAAGTGGGTGGGCCTATACCCTCCCAGGCCCACCCAATGCACTTTTGCAACAGTGCCTGACTTGAGTAGGAGCTCACTGATACTCTGTACCATCAACTCTTATTTTCTACTGCATAAGATCCTGCACGTCTTATAAAATATTGGCTAAAAGTATTGTGGAGTTCTTGCACCTAAATATAAACAGTACAGGCACCCAAAATGAGAACCAGCACCTATTTCCTTCCCAGTCAAGCACTGGAAACAAACATGGAAATATAGCTGCAAACAGCAATGCTGGGTTCAGCTAAGGGGCCACTGTGCCACCACCAGGAAAAATGTGACACATTGACCTAGGACTAATTACTTCTGTACTGTTTACCACACTTGCCAAATATCAGATCTTAAAATAAAATGGATCATGCAATATGCAGTTAAACATGCATGCCAGCTGTTCTGGAAGACGGTGTGATCACGCTCTCTGTAGCCGATGTGAATAAGACCTTTAAACAGGTCAACATTCACAAGGCCGCAGGGCCAGACGGATTACCAGGACGTGTACTGCGAGCATGTGCTGACCAACTGGCAAGTTTCTTCACTGACATTTTCAATCTCTCCCTGTCCGAGTCTGTAATACCAACATGTTATAAGCAGACCACCATAGTCCATGTGCCCAAGAACACGAAGGTAACCTGCCTAAATGACTACCGACCCATAGCACTCACGTCTGAAGCCATGAAGTGTTTTGAAAGGCTGGTCATGGCTCACATCAACACCATTATCCAAGAAATCCTAGACCCACTCCAATTTGCATACCGCCCTAACAGTTCCACAGATGACGTGTGGAGCGCAATCTCCAGTGTGGAGCGCAATCTCTATTGTGCTCCACACTGCCCTTTCACACCTGGACAAAAGGAACACCCATGTGAAAATGCTATTCATTGACTACAGCTCAGCGTTCAACACCATAGTGACCTCAAAGCTCATCAATAAGCTAAGAACCCTGGGACTAAACACCTCCCTCTGAAACTGGGTCCTGGACTTCCTGGCTGGCCGCCCCAGGTGGTAAGGGTAGGTAACAACACATCCGCCATGCTGATCCTCAACACAGGGGCCCCTCAGGGGTGTGTGCTCAGTCCCTTCCTGTGCTCCCTGCTCACTCATGACTGCACGGCCAGGCACAACTCCTACACAACTCCTACATGATCATTAAGTTTGCAGATGACATAACAGTGGTAGGCCTGATCACAGACAGCCTATAGGGAGGAGGTCAGAAACTTGGCCATGTGGTGCCAGGACAACAGCCTCTCCCTAATCAAGACAAATGAGATGACTACAGGAAAAGGACGACCGAGCTCGCCCACATTCTCACCGATGGGGCTGTAGTGGAGCAGGTTGAGAGCTTCAAGTTCCTTGGTGTCCACATCACCAACAATATAACATGTTCCAAGCACACCGAGACAGTCGTGAAGGGGGCACGACAAAACCCATATCCCTTTAGGAGACTGAAAAGATTTAGCATGGGTCTTCAGATCCTCAAAAGGTTCTACAGCTGCACCAGTACATCACTGGGGCCAAGCTTCCTGCCATCCAGGACCTCTATACCAGGCGGTATCAGAGGAAGGCCCTAAAAATGGTCAACGACCCCAGCCACCCTAGTCATAGACTGTTCTCTCTGCTACCACACAGCAAGTTGTACTGGAGCGTCAAGTTGAGCTCCAAGAGGCTTCTGAACAGCTTTTACTCCCAAGCCATAAGACTAATGAACATCTAATCAAATGGCTACCCAGAGTATTTGCATTGCCGCCACCCCCCCCTTTTTTATACCGCTGCTACTCTCTGTTATTATCTATGCATAGTCACTTTAATAACTCTAGCTACATGTACATATTACTTCAATTACCTTGATTAACTAGTGCCCCCGCACATTGACTCTGTGCCGGTACCCCTTGCATATAGTCTCTCTATTGTTATTTTCTGCTGCTCTTTAATTAGTTGTTACTTTTATTTCTTATTCTTATTCATCTTTTTCTAAATTGCATTGATGGTTAGGGGCTTGTAAGTGAGCATTTCACTGTAAGGTTGTATTCGGCTCTTGTGACAAATACAATTTGATTTGATTTTAACTGATTTATAGGGATTTGTGTGCGAGACCACGTGAATGTTTTAGGTCAATGTTGTTTTTGGTACAAGCCTGGAAAAGATAGCGCTGAGAGACCTTGGTCTGTAGTTGCCACTTGTTAAGTTTGGTCATTGGGTTCCAGAGGAGTAGTGTTTTAAGTGTCTTGCCTAGTTAAATAAAGGTTACATTTACCATCATGCACATTTGGGTCCCTCCAGGCCTTATTATCTCACAGGAATTTGAATTATTTCAGTAAATTGGCGGAACCGGTATAATAATAATAATGAACCAGAACAAATACAACAGGGTTTCACCAGCTTCACTCCTGAACCCCTAATAACACCTTCATTGTTTATTGTACATCCGGCAGTAGCCTATATTACATTCTATATTCATCATAGTAGGAGTTTGGTGAAGACCAAAAGAAGACTGAGTTAGCTCTCCTAACATACAGATCAGCCACCCTAATTGATTTATAATTTAACTTGGCAAGTGAGTTAAGAACAAGTTCTTATTTTCAATGACAGCCTAGGAACAGTTCTGCCCCAGTGGGTTAACTGCCTTGTTCAGGGGCAGAACGACAGATTTTTACCTAGGCAGCTCAGGGATTCGATCTTGCAACCTTTTGGTTACTAGTCCAACGCTCTAACCACTAGGCTACCTGCCGCCCCAATGCCAACACCACCATGCCCGGCCTCCCTCCCTGGCCCAGATCCCTTCCCTCCCTCAGGGCCTGCTGTAGGAAGCGAGTAGGGCATTCACTCCGAGTTGACTTCGAGATAGCGTGGGAAAACTACCAATGCGTTGTCCTTGCTCAGCATCTTTCCATTAGCAGCTTTTTACAGCAGCCATTAGGGGTCAGCAGCCATGTATCAGGGCAACCACTCCTCTATATATTCTGTGTGTTTTTGTATGTGCTGTCCTGTAATTAGTTTCATTGACAAGTTTAAATAACACAATGCACATTTTGGTGAAAACAACCAATAGAATATTTTCTTGTCTGTATCTGAGGTCAGGGTGTGGTTCATGGTTCAGCGGCTGTGCTACGGGATCAGCTGGGATACAGAGGAGATCTGCGAGGCACGCAGAAAGATCTGCAGACCAAACCAGACGCAGGAGAAAGACAAAAAGGAGAAAGAGGAGAAGGTATTGGAGGTGCCTCGCCTCAGTAAGGAGGATGACGGGAGTAACAGGAGGGAACATTCACCCGTCTCTTTTCTTGCAGGGCCCCAAAGCCCTCCACTTCCTCCGCACTCAGTGGCGCCCCCCACAGCCACAAGGTAAAACCTAGAAAACCGAAACAAAGCCCATGAAAACAATGTCAAACCCCACATGCTCTATCAGGTCTCTGCTGTGGCGGAGCTTCGATCGTAACAAAAAGCCTTTGAAGGAGGAGCCCCATCGTCTGCAGACCCTCACCAGGCTCCACATGAAGTACATCCACAAGTGGTTCTGTAACCAATGCTTTTCGCTCACACTTTCCACTGGGTCACAGCTCAATGGTCTCCTGTCGTCACAGACAGCTCATTCAGCATCTGACACCACCACTGCCACCACAACGTGACAGCATGGACAGACCACCACCGAAGAAGACAATGGTTTCTCAGGCAGATGATGTCGAGATCATAAACTGCAGCTGCAATGGTAACCATGACAACCCTGCTAACACCACCCACCAGATTAAGTCAAGCTTGGAGGGGAAGGAAGTAGAGATAGAACCACCTGAAGTACAGAAGAAGAAAAAGATGAAGAAGAAAACACAAGACCAGATCTGGAGTTAAGCGATGCAAAGAGAAAGGCAAGCATTCCGCAAACTGAAGGAGGAGCGGAAAGGGGTTGGGATCACAACATTCATAAACAACCCACGGAGAGGAACAAGCTTTCAAAATGGGCCCGTGGCCGAAGAACAAGACCATGGCCCAGCTGGAGCTCCTGAGACAGAACTGTTAAGGGAATTTTTTTATCAATGATGACTAATTATGTATACATTTTAATCAGGACTGACTAATCAGAATACTATTATGTTACTGTATATGTACTAATCAGAATACTATTATGTTACTGTATATGTACTAATCAGAATACTATTATGTTACTGTATATGTATGAATTTTCTTTTTAATCTTAGTACTGAATATAATGTGTGTAAATATAATCAAGAATTAGAACAATGACTGTCTGTACCATGGTAGAAATGAATGAACTTATAGCCAGTCTGGCTAGAAGGCTTATCTACACAAGCTGGCCTTGGCTCGGTCATATATTATCTTAATAGGGAGAGACGATGTGAGAACCATACAGCCATTGTACTGGAACGGAGATGACACGGGCTAGTAAGTTGAAACTTTAAAGCCTATGTCTCTTTTCCTTTTACCTGTTTGAAGTGACGATGGAGAAAGGAAGCCATGAGTATTGAGACACTCCCCTGCTATAATTTTACTGGAGAGGCCTGGAGGGTGCTGAAAATGGACTGTTAGGAGTTGTCACGAATAAGACAGCATTCTGTTGTATGTTACAAGCTGTTGATTATGTTAATGATGAAGTTCTACAGTCTGCTGTCATTTTAGCACTACTAACTTCCTGTTCACATGGTTCCTAATTCAAATGTCAATTCATGTTTCAAGCTCTTTCGCAGGTTTGTGCTTGGAAGTTTCTAACTATGTCATTGCATTGATGTTCCTTGTTTGATATGTTCAGCGTGTAAAGAATAGGGGAAACTAGCGACAGCATATGTCCATGAGTGCGTTCCAATAATCTCTCCTTCCGCCTGAAGCGTTCGCTACTCAACCACGAAATGTAAAGCATTGGATTGATGTACTTTGGAGTGCCAGTCATTTTCTTTCAAATCCATGAAGGGAAGTGAACATGTGCTCACTTCGGGAGAAAGATTATTGGGATGCAACCGTTGTTTAAACAGAACGGATCAAATCAAATCCAATTTTATTTGGTCACATACACATATTTAGAAGATGTTATTGCGGGTGTAGCGAAATGCTTGTGTTCTTAGCTCCAACAGTGCAGTAATATCTAACAATTCACAACAATAGACACATCTAAAAGTAAAAGAATGGAATTAGGAAATATATAAATATTAGGACGAGCAATATCGGAGTGGCATTGATTCAAATATAGTAGAATAGAATAGAGTATATACATATGAAATTAGTAAAAATGAGTAAAGCAGTATGTAAACATTATTAAAGTGACCAGTGTTCCATCATTAAAGTGACCAGTGATTCCATGTCTATGTATATAGAGTAACAGCCTCTAAGGTGCAGGTTTGAGTAACCGGCTGGTACCAGTTTAATATTTGATAATGTTGTTGGTAATATTACTCAGTATATTCACTATCTGACCTCATACTGTGCTTATGCAGTCTGTGTCCTTGCCTTTTGGCAGATCTTGTGTGGTCATGAGTAAGAAAGTAATTAACTTATATATAGCCTAATTAAAGGTACAGCAACTAAAGGCTCATGTTAAATCGTATTGGTTCCTCAAGTGCTGGTCAGGTTTCCTCATACCCTTCTATGAATGAACAGAACTGTTTCTCCTTGTTCTGCATGTGGGTGTCTCTGACAGTGGACTGAGTGGATGTAGCAACTGAAAGCATTTATTAAACACAAGATGAGACAGTGATTAGAAACGACAAAGAAAGTGAAAAATAATGCATACTCAGTTTTAAAAAATTAATTGCTTCTATTTGTGGACTTCGTGGTACATTCTCAGAATTGTTAGAGAAAGATAAGTCCTATTTTACAACTAAACTTGTAAAAAAATCTAAACAATGTGTAATTATCCTCCTGTTTGATCACAACTCACAACCTTGCATAACTCAATCATAAACATACACTCAAGTTAGGATAGATTTGGTCATTAGAGAGCGGTCGGTCCCAGTCCTGCCTTAGTTCCAGTACTCTGTGGTCTCCACCCTCTGAGGCTGCCAGAACTCTGCTCCCTCGATTATCCGCTTGATCAGATTGGCTGAGGTGATCAACATGTGACCTGCCATCTGGAGGAGGGTGGAGGCCATGCGGAGGGCCTCTCTGAGAGAGAGAGAGAGAGAGAGAGTGAAGGGAAGTGGGAAAGAGAGAGAGATCGTCACCTCAAACAGGTATCAGGTTAAGATAGGCTTTCAAGTTTCAACATGTAGTTTCACAGCAGCAAGATTTGTGACCTGTTATCACAAGAAAAGGGCAACCAGTGAAGAACAAACATATTTATGTTTATTTATTTTCCCTTTTATACATTATTTTGAAACTTTTGGGAGTGCAATGTTTACTGTTCATTTTTTTATTGTTCTTTTCACTTTAGATTATTATCTATTTCACTTGCTTTGGCAAAGTAAACATATGTTCCCCATGCCAATAAAGCCTTTAAATTGAATTGGGGTAGGCCGTCATTGTAAATAATCATTTGTTCTTAACTGTCTTGCTTAGTTAAATAAAGGTTAAATAAAAATTGAGAGGGAAGGGAGAGAGAGAGAGTGAGAGTCGGGAAGTGGGAGAGAGAGAGGGGGGGGGTGAGTGAGAGAGAGTGATGGGAAGTAGGAGAGAGAGAGAGAAGGAGAGAGAGAGAAGGCGAGAGAGTGAAAGAAGGAGAGAGAGTGAGGGGAAGTAGGAGAGAGAGAGAGAAGGAGAGAGGGAGGGAGAAAGAGAGGGGGGGTGAGTGAGAGAGTGACAGGAAGTAGGAGAGAGAGAGAGAAGGAGAGAGGGAGAAAGAAGGAGAGAGAGAGTGAGTAAGAGGGGAGAATTACCATTGTTACAGATACAGTGAATTTGGAAAGTATTCAGACCATTTCTCTTTTTTCACATTTTGTTACATTTAAGCCTTATTCTAAAATGGATTAAATAGTTTCCCCCCTCATCAATACATACAATACTCCATAATGACAAAGCACTAACCGTTTAATTTTAATTTTAGCTCATTTATTAAATTAAACTGAAATATCACATTTACATTTAGTATTCAGACCCAGTACTTTGTTGAAGCACCTTTGGCAGCAATTGTTTTTACATTTGACCTTTGTTTAACTAGGAAAGTCAGTTAAGAACAAATTCATATTTTCAATGACGGTCTAGGAACAGTGCCTTGTTCAGGGGCAGAACAACAGATTTTGTACCTTGTCAGCTCAGAGATTTGATCTTACAACCTTTTGGTTACGAGTCCAACACTCTAACCACTAGGCTACGCTGCCAATAGGCTACGCTCGCCTCAAGTCTTCTTGGGTAAGACGCTACAAGCTTGGCACACCTACATTTGGAGAGTTTCTCCCATTCTTCTCTGCAGATCCTCTCAAGCTCTGTCAGGTTGGATGGTGAGTATTGCTGCACAGCTATTTTCAGGTCTTTCCAGAGATGTTTGATCAGGTTCAAGTCTGGCTGGGCCACTCAAGGACCTTTAGAGACTTGTCCCGAAGCCACTCCTGTGTTGTCTGGGCTGTGTGCTTAGAGTTGTTGTCCTGTTGGAAGGTGAACCTTCGCCCCAGTCTAAGGTCTTGAGCACTCTGGAGCAGATTTTCATCAAGGATCTCTCTGTACTTTTCTCCGTTCATCTTTTCTCCCAGTTCCTGCCGCTGAAAAACATACCCACAGCATGACGTTGCCACCACCATGCTTCACTGTAGGGACGGTGCCAGGTTTCCCCCAGATGTGATGCTTGGCATTCAGGCCAAAGAGTTCAATCTTGGATTCATCAGACCAGAGAATCTTGTTTCTCATCTGAGAGTTCTTTAGGTGCCTTTTGGCAAACTCCAAGCGGGATGTCATGTGCCTTTTACTGAGGAATGGCTTCCGTCTGACCACTCTACCATAAAGGCCTGATTGGTGAAGTGTTGCAGAAATGGTTGTCCTTCTGGAAGGTTCTCCCATCTCCACAAAGGAACTCTGGGACTCTGTCAGAGTGACCATTGGGTTCTTGGTCACTTCCCTGACCAAGGCCCTTTTCCCCCGATTGCTCAGTTTGGCCAGATGGCCAGCTCTATGAAGAGTCTTGGTTGTTCCAAACTTCTGCCATTTAAGAACGACGGAGGCCACTGAGTTGTTGGGGACCTTCAATGCTGCAGAAATGTTTTGGTACACTTCCCCAGATCTGTGCCTCGACACAGTCCTGTCTCGGAGCTCAACGGACAATTCCTTCGACCTCATGGCTTGGTTCTTTCTCTGACATGCATATAGACAGGTGTTAGCCTTTCCAAATCATGTCCAATCAATTGAATTTACCACAGGTGCTCCAATCAAGTTGTAGAAACATCTCAAGGATGATCAATGGAAACAGGATGCACCTTCGAGTCTCATAGCAAAGGGTCTGAATACTTATGTAAATAAGGTATTTCTGTTTTTTTAAACTTTTAATCAATTTGCTAAAATGTCAAAAAAACGTTTTTTGCTTTGTCGTTATGGGGTATTGTGTGTAGATTAATGAGGATTAAAAAACAAACAATTTTAGAATAAGGCTGTATGGTAACAAAATGTGTACGAAGTCAAGGGGTCTGAATACTTTCCAAATGCACTGTACATCTCAGCAGGCTGGAGACGTCCTCCCATACCCTTCCTCTCCACTTACCTGAGGACTTTTTTGGGCCCCAGACATTGGAAGTCAGCGCTGACGGAGTACCGGCCTGAGAAGGTGCCCTTCACATTCAGGGAGCCAAACACGTCCTTGGGGTTCTGCCGGTACAGGTCAAAGGTCACCCGGGCTATGTCTTTTCCTGTCCGCGACTGGTTAGGGTCCTGGCCTTTGGAGAGCACTGCACCCTGTGGGGTTAGAGTAAGATATGGGGAAAGGTGAGAGACAGCGACATGGTCGGTGTCACCATGTAACCGAACCGGGAAAAACTCTGGGCATTTAATATTTTCCTGATCAGGGCCCATATCCACATAGCGACTCAGAGTAGAAGGGCTGATCCAGGATGAGCTTCGCCTTTCAGATCAGAATTAATAAGATTATATGGACAGATCCTAGATCAGCACTACTACTCTGATATGCTTTGTGGATACGGGCTCAGGTCACGTGATAGGCCTAGAGGAAAAACTCAGGGCCCTACTCATCTCACTTGGCAGCAGACATGGGTGTATATACCTGCACATACTGTCCAATCACTAACACAGGTCAGACGAAACAAATGATTGTGTCCAGATCACGACAGAGACAGACAGTGTCAAACCCACCGGAGGAGGTTTCCATGTCTGTCCAGGTTCCAGGGCCATGAGGACAGTGTTGTCGGGCAGATACACCAGGAAGTCTTCAGAGTCCACCACTGTCCCGTCCTCCTCACACACTAGCACCACAGCCAGACTGGACAGGCACAGCATCAGGGCCTGACACACCTGGGGAAGCAGCACAGAGAGACATGTTCAGAGGACAGACAGACACAGTGTGGGTATTTTGTAGGCACAATTACATTCTCCTTTGGCATTCACTCCATGGTTCTTTGTAGCTCAGTCGGTAGAGCATGGCACGTGTAACGCCTGGGTAGTGGGTTTGATTCCTGGGACCACCCATAGGTAAAATAACCAAAAATCGGCTTTTTGTTTTCATACATTTTTACGATATAGGCCATCTTGACTATGTGGCTGTGGTAACTAGGGAAAACCCTGTATAATTAGAGCCCAGAGCTTTTACTGGTAAAGTCAGATGGTCCCGAAAAATTCCTGGCCTTACTCATAATACCCCCCCTTTTTATTTAGCTTAGTTCATTTAAAAAAAGATTCAACATGTCTTTCTTTCTCTCACCCTCTCTCTCAGCTCCTCCAGGGTAGCTGCTGTGACACCTTTCCTGGTGCCCCTGTCATGGGAACACACCCTGAATGGTCTCTGGGGGGCCGGGGCCAACGACCACACCCGCCTCGTCACAGACCTGTGGAGGAAAAGGAGGAAGAAGATGTTCACAAGGCCAAATACTGCCAGCTTGAGGTAGAATTTGCCTAACCTGGTCCGAGTTCTGTTTATGCTCTCTATGGCTACAGACATTGACATTTGTCACGCTAACAGATCTGAATCAAGCTAGAAGTTGCCCTGTTCTTGGATCAGTTTACCCCACATACCAATCTTAACCTGAACCGTGAAGAGGATATACAACCTGACCCTGTATCAGTGATTTGGGACAACTTTTACCTATTCCCTAGTCCATAGATACATACCAATGCCTACAGACATTGACATTTGTCACGCTAACAGATCTGAAACAAGCTAGAAGTTGCCCTGTTCTTGGATCAGTTTACCCCACATACCAATCTTAACCTGAACCATGAAGAGGATATACAACCTGACCCTGTATCAGTGATTTGGGACAACTTCTACCTATTCCCTAGTCCATAGATACACAGATAACACATTTGTACTGCACATAATTTCATCTGGCCTAGGAAAGCTACCATAAGATTATAGTGCAGAACAGATACAGTGATACAACTGTATCTCTATGTTTAGATGTTAACTAGATATGTTGCTATGGTTTTCTAATGTGTTCTGTAATATGTACTACTGCTGCTGAGGTATAGTATCTCGTGGACAGACTACGTCATTCAGGATCTGACTAAATTGCGCAAGATTTGAGTTCTGGGTTAACCGAGATTAGCTGAGGTATAATGTGCTTTAAGGGCCCCGTGTGGACTGAGAGGGATACAAAAAGAGATTGAGACTGATTGGAAGACAGAGACAGATCAATCCTAGCTTCATCTGGTGGAGACAGTGTCTGTTTGACAACAGCGGTTTGAAACAAGTATAGAAAACCATTACTATTCTTTACTAACTGCCAGTCCAACTTCAATTAAAGCCCTCAATGATACACGTTTTCCAGTGGTTTGTTGCCATTGTGCCTTCTTGACAAATCTCTTGGCACTCAACAGCGTACACCTTTACAAGTACAGTGATAGAGTATTGTTAGAAAACTCAGATATAGAAAACTCAGATATAGAACAATTGATTGAAAAATGTACACAAAATGTGTGAGGGAAACATTATCCAGACACAGCTATTAGGAAGTAAGTGTACTTGCTTTATTAATGATGATGTTGACTCCATATCCCAGTCCCTTTCTTTCCTTCGCTCTCTTCTTTACCTCCTGTTTTTCCTTGTGTTGTTTTGGTAGCGTTGGTGCTATGTCGACTCTGATTCTGAATGTGTCTGACCCAGCTAATTCTTTAGGACAGACTTTGCCCTGATGAATCAGATACAAGACACACAGGGCAAAGTTCTCTGTCTGTTTGTGTACATGCGTGTGTGAGAGAGAGCGAGTGAGAATTGAAATGAAATTGAATTTCATTCAGACAGAGAGAGAGAGAGAGAGAGGGAGAGAGGGAGAGAGAGAATAACACTGGCCTATATCATTGACTCCGCCATGGCATTAAATCTACAGTTGGATTTTCTTTTACATGATATCAGCACAGACTTTTGTTTTAATTTATCAGTGAAGTTAAGGTAATCATGAAGATTATTTCACAGAACAGTGAGACAGATATTTCACTGGCTGTATAAATATGAATCCTCTGCTTGGAGTTTACACTCATTAGCAAATAAGGTAGTGAGAGGAATCCCACTGGCGCCAGTGGGAGAAGATGGAACGAGATGGATTTTGGCCTACATTCTACAAATGTTCTCATCGATGAAACATTTGATCTCAATAGAGTTTTTTTCTGTTCCCAAAACTAGAATCTGTTATGAACAGAGTGGACTACGTTTTGTAGACTTTAGACTTTGCCAAAGTTTTTAAAAATGGCGTTGTTTAGGAACGCAAAGTAGGCGTTCCCTAACGGAAATATGCAGATGTTGGCTAGAACGGGCCAATAGGATCTCGCTAGCTCGTGTTTGACTCTGTCCACCTCCTTGCTTGTTCTGCCCACTATGACTCATCTGTTCCCATTGGAAACAACAGACGGTGGTCTATCTTCATTTAGTTATACAATCTTTGATTATACATTCATTCAGACGTCACATCCAGCAAGTAGAGAAGGCGGGGGAAATGTGGTTTTGGAGAAAGAGATGGTGGAAGCAGATGTGGATGTTGAATCAAGGAGTAGCGTACAGTGCTGAGAATGTTCCTTATCTTGTAACACTATGGGTTATTAATGAGGAGAAGCGGATCGGATTACCAATCTTGAAGAACCCATTTGAGATATCCAAATTGGTGGAGAAAGTGCTGGGTAAATTGAAGGTTGTGAGAATTACGAGAGGCATGTTTGTTTAGATGTAATGTATTTCTGTGGATCAGAAAGAACGTGTGCAACACACGTCTTACCCGAATTGAGAAGTTTGACGTGGCTTCGGAACACGGCACGGTTAAGGGGATAATACCTGGCGTCTCGTGGGAAATCTGTTACAGAGATGAAAAATATTACTGGAGTGATTGAAGCACGTCGGGTGAATCGTGTGTGTGTGTGTGTGTGTGTGTGTGTGTGTGTGTGCGCGCGCGGGGGTCGTCAAGTCTCTTTTTATATGGAGTCTCTTCCCTACTCAAGTGCAGTTGGGGTATATAAACTACAGGGCCGAGCATTTACCCCAAGACCAATGCAGTGTGATCACTGTAGAGCTTTTGAACATGTTTCAGTCAAGTGTTTGCAGAAGGGGAGATGTGGAAAATGTTTTAGAAGTGATGAAAATGTAACATGTTGCAATTGTAGTGGGAACCATGAAGCTTCTTTGGAATGCCCGACCAGGGTAGAAGAGAATTTGGCCAAAATCCGGGTTTTCCAAAGCATTTCATATGCAGCGGCTGTTAAGTGTTCGAATGGTACTCCTAAAGACTCCATGGTGTCATGGTGGCGGATAGGCCTTTGCTGCAGGGGTTGAATTTCACCAACAGGACCTATATGTTAAGAAGGTGGACTGTGTGGCCTTCATAGCTATGGTGATTAATGGCACTACCAAGGTGGAGAGGAAATTTCAGAAAATAGATATCATTGTGGATGCTGCAGAGTGGTTCCCGGGACTGAAAGACTTCTCGGCGGAGGAGTTGCATGGAGTATTGTCACCAGCCATATCACCCTCTCAGGTCCTAGAGCCTGAGAAGGGGAAATATGGAGATTTGAAAGAAGGAAGTGGGAGTTTTTAGGGCTCTATTTCACGTTCTTAGAGGAACAGGACTAATGAGGACAATTTAATGTAGTTAGGCCGTGACTGGCCTTACACTCCTAGTACAGTAGGTGGCGATGTATGCACCTTGAAAGTTGGATACGATCCGCCAACCCAATCCTGAAGAAGAGAAAGCAAGAGAACCCAGCGTGTTTTTACGCCTAAAATTAACAAACTCTTATGACCAAAGTCAGTGTAATAGATACAGAATAGCAACCTCGAGCGTTGCATGTTTTCTGTCTGTATTGCTAGATAATCACTTGTTATTGTAACCTTGTCGTTAACTTATCCAGCAATCTCAGAAGAAACGCTTTATTAGCCTAGCTAGCTACAAAGTTGTCTACAAAGTTGGCTTGGGAAGTGAGCTAAAGCTAGCTAGCCATTCTAAGTATAAAAATCGACCTAAATTCGAACGGGACAATATGGCAACTAAGAAGTCATCTGAAATGGGTAATTACTTTAGTCTTTGGTTTCCAACAGTTTTCTCTTTGCAATCATTAACTGCAAAGAAACAGTAGGTATCTAATTGCGGGTTAGCCAGCCCTAAACAAACAACCTAATGGTTGCCCCTAGCTAGCTATATCAGTACAGTAGCCACATAGTCTCCTAAAACAAGACGCATAGTCACAGTGTTAGTAAAAGCAAAGTGACATTGACAGTTTCCTAACCGTTTTGCAGCCAGTCAATACATTCGGGTGTCTTTATCAACCATTATATAATAAGGGCTTATTTATTTTATTTAACCAGATAGGCAAGTTGAGAACAAGTTCTCATTTACAATTGCGACCTGGCCAAGATAAAGCAAAGCAGTTTGACACATACAACGACACAGAGTTACACATGGAATAAACAAACATACAGTCAATAATACAGTATAAACAAGTCTATATACGATGTGAGCAAATGAGGTGAGATAAGGGAGGTAAAGGCAAAAAAAGGCCATGGTGGCAAAGTAAATACAATATAGCAAGTAAAACACTGGAATGGTAGATTTGCAATGGAAGAATGTGCAAAGTAGAAATAAAAATAATGGGGTGCAAAGGAGCAAAATAAATAAATTAAATACAGTAGGGAAAGAGGTAGTTGTTTGGGCTAAATTATAGGTGGGCTATGTACAGGTGCAGTAATCTGTGAGCTGCTCTGACAGTTGGTGCTTAAAGCTAGTGAGGGAGATAAGTGTTTCCAGTTTCAGAGATTTTTGTAGTTCGTTCCAGTCATTGGCAGCAGAGAACTGGAAGGAGAGGCGGCCAAAGAAAGAATTGGTTTTGGGGGTGACTAGAGAGATATACCTGCTGGAGCGTGTGCTACAGGTGGGAGATGCTATGGTGAGCTGAGATATGGGGGGACTTTACCTAGCAGGGTCTTGTAGATGACATGGAGCCAGTGGGTTTGGCGACGAGTATGAAGCGAGGGCCAGCCAACGAGAGCGTACAGGTCGCAATGGTGGGTAGTATATGGGGCTTTGGTGACAAAACGGATTGCACTGTGATAGACTGCATCCAATTTGTTGAGTAGGGTATTGGAGGCTAGAAAATGGTGCCTTCAACTACTTGAATTTGAAGTAAAGTAGGAAGATTAATTACGCCCTAACTATTTTAAAGGGATAGTTCGCCCAAATTACAAAACATACCCAATGGTTCCTTCCCCTTTAAAACAGCACTGTTACCATGGTTACTCCATGGATTTTCAGTATGAGGGAATCCACCCTAAAAAAATATGCAATAGTCTCTAAAAGCCAGAATGTTTAATACAATTATATTTACACTTACTTTACCGGTTGTACATGCTGGTGCTTTTGGCGGTAGGAGGTGGAGATCGGGTATCCACAGGAAAGTGTTGTTTACTTGACTTTTTTGCGGTGCCGATATTCATGGGTCCAATATTACCTTTTTTTTGTGCATCATGTCCAAATCATCCAAGATTATCTAAAATTGATTGTGAAGCTCAACAGTCTCTTATATGATTTAAACATGACGCTCAAAAAAGGCTAACAGCCAGTCACTCTTCTAGTACTGAGCGATTAACCGAAATGTCAGTCATTTTTAGTTTTTTAAACAACTAATTGACTGACTTCAGTTCAATTATTAGAATTGTTTTTTCTTTTTCTGTGAGCTCAATGTGCACATTGCAGTTTCTGTAGAGATAAATTCAGATCAAGCCTGAACTATGCGATGTAGTGAGGAGTTGTAGTTCCCAACTGGCCAATATTCTACATAATTTAATGCAGAAAATGTGGTCATTAACTACAATGACTCAATCCCTTGCACGCCTACTCCGGTATGTTTCTCTTTTATGCCTGCTACGTTAGGTTAGTGTGGGGCAGAAAAGGAGAGAGAAGAGACAGAATGTGCGATTGAGAGGAATAAGAGAGCAGTTGCTTCGAGGTATCTTTACCTGGAAATACATGATCTTGGCCTTATTTACTTTGAAGAACTACTAAAATAGTGATTTTTGTCAGACCGCATAGGCAGCATCTCTATAGAGATGACAGCCACCCTCGAAGCAGCGTTACCTATGCAGAGCAAGGGGAATAACAACTCTAAGTCTCAGAGCGAGTGACGTTTGAAATGCTATTAGCGCGCACCCCGCTAACTAGCTAGCCATTTCACATCGGTTACACCAGCCTAATCTCGGGAGTTGATAGGCTTGAAGTAATAAACAGCTGCTGGCAAACGCACAAAAGTGCTGTTTGAATGAATGCTTACGCGCCTGCTGCTGCATACCATCACTCAGTCAGACTGCTCTATGAAATCATAGACTTAGTTATAACATGATAACACACAGAAATACGAGCCTTAGGTCATTAATATGGTCGAATCCGGAAACCATCATTTCGAAAACAAGACGTTTATTCTTTCAGTGAAATCTGAAACCGTTCCGTATTTTATCTAATGGGTGAATATTCCTCTAAATATTCCTGTTACATTGCACAGCCTTCAATGTTATGCCATAATTACGTAAAGTTCTGGCAAATTAGGCGGCCCAAACTGTTGCATATACACTGACTCTGCGTTCAATGAACTCAAGAGAAGTGACACAATTTCACCTGGTTAATATTGCCTGCTAATCTGGATTTATTTTGGCTAAATATGCAGGTTTAAAAATATATACTTCTGTGTATTGATTTTAAGAAAGGCATTGATGTTTATGGTTAGGTACACGTTGGAGCAACGATACGCACCGCATGGATTATATGCAATGCAGGACACGCTAGATAAACTAGTAATATCATCAACCATGTGTAGTTAACTCGTGATTATGATTGATTTGATTGTTTTTTATAAGATAAGTTTAATGCTAGCTAGCAACTTACCTTGGCTTACTGCATTCGCGTAACAGGCAGTCTCCTCGTGGAGTGCAATGTAATCAGGTGGTTAGAGCGTTGGACTAGTTAACTGTAAGGTTGCAAGATTGAATCCCTCGAACTGACAAGGTAAAAATGTCCTTCTGCCCCTGAACGAGGCAGTTAACCCACCGTTCCTAGGCCGTCATTGAAAATAAGAATGTGTTCTTAACTAACTTGCCTAGTTAAATAAAGATGAAATAAAGGTGTACATTTTTTATTTTTTTAATACGGTGTCCAAAAATACCGATTTCCGATTGTTATGAAAACTTGAAATCGGCCCTAATTAATCGGCCATTCTGATTAATCGGTCGACCTCTATAATATACACAACACCTGAAATAAGAATGAATAAGTGATAGGCAGTAATGGGATGTCACTACCGTCATGGGACTTTAATTTAAAGATTATTTTATCAAACCAACTGACCTCAAAAGGCACTATTTGCTCCGCGTTACTCTCCCCTCTCTATCCCCTCAGACATCTTCCTTTCCTTCTCCTCCCTACGCCTCCTGGCCCCTTCCATCCGGCTGGTCTCTGCTGCCATGTGGAAGGTGATGAAGCAACGAGATGTGATGCATTATGGGACGCTGGAGGAGTTTGTGACATCCTGCTGTGAGACTGTCCCTGGCCTGCTCACATCTAGACACCAGGCCAAGCTGGCTCTGGGGCTGAGATCACGGGTGTGTGTGGAGGATGATATTGTTGACCCATGGCCATAAGTCTTTAAACAGTTGTGTTGTAGTAAAAATGGGTTGCATTCATTTGGCACCAAATGGTTGAAAACCTGAACTTGTCCAATAAGAAAAGCTCAATTTTGTTTTCCGTTGCAACTTAATAAATATTACCCTGTATGTGCTTCCACTGTCAGACTGTTCAGTCCTTAATTATGTCTCTGGCCATTTGTAGCTGATCTTAGAGCTGTGCAGTGGCTCAGACCCACCAGATCCAGCGGTTATCCTTACCCAGCTGGAAAGAATCCGTGGCCCCAACCCGTCCTCTGCCCTGGTGAGTGACAGTCAGTTCTCTGTACTGCAAGATGGGTGTGGTATTTGAATGGTCTTTCATCACTTCACTGCTTTGTACCCTAGGAATGATTTAGTGAGAAATACAGTATGTTTGCTGTAAGTGATGTCTCTGCATGCCTATGTTTCAGAAAAAGGATGTGAAGATTGAAACAGCAGTGACCAACCTCCGGGACCTGGTTGAAAGCTTTCTGAAAGACCCCACAGAGAGAGAACTATTCTACAAGGTCAGACTGGCTTTGTTTTGTTTGACTCAGCAGCTTTTCGGGGCGGCAGGTAGCCTAGCTGTTAGAGAGGCAAGCCAGCAACAGGAGGGCTGTCCTGTCGAATCCCGGGGCCGACCGAAAATATCAGTCATGAAGTGAGCTGGCCAACCGGAGGGTTGCTGGTATCAAATCCTAGATTGCATTGTCTACTGTTGTGCCCTTGAGCAAGCCACTTAACCCCCCACAACAACAGCTGCCCGGGCACCCACTGTGGCAGCCCCCCACACCTATCCCCCCAAAACACTACGTATGTGTGTCTTTTAGAGGGGTTGGGTTAAAACAGGAAGTAACATTTTGGTTGGACCTTGTGCGTAAATGAACAAAGTTATCTTAATTAGAGACAGTCACTGTAGCCTCATACTACCATCCTGGTCTCGCAAGCTTACATTCTGTTTCGCTATGGTCGTAGGAGGCTACATCCACTGAGGAAATCTCAAATTCTCTGTCCCCCTCTCGTCTACCCCATACAGGTGGAGTTTCCGTCAGAGTATGGGCCTCAGTTTGACCAGGAGCTGGAGAAACTGCTGTGGGAGTTCCTGCTCCGACTGGACCAGCTTCTCCCAGTGCCCAACCTGGCTCAGACGGTGTCGTGGCTCACTGCTGCCCCTCCTGTCCTGGAGGAGTGTGCGCAGGCTGCCTCCCAACCCCAGCTCCTGAGGACCCTGCTCCAGCACCAGATCTGCCTGGGACACCTGGATTCTGCAGGTGGGTCTACATAGGGCGCGTTCCAGGCCGACTACATTGCAGTCGCCAGCCAGATTTCACAACGCCTGGGATAGATTTTTAAGATATCGGCTAACCTCATCTCTTTTGTTACCTCCTATCAGCTTCTCTCTCTCCGTGTATGGGTGACTACCTCCTCTCATCACTCTCTCTCCCTCCCTCTGGAAGAGTGCAGCAAAGCGTCAAATCAAGATCTAAGCCTGCCTCGGTTTCCACCCCAAGCCCTCTGTCTTTAACCCCATTAACTGATTACAGACAAACAAACTTGTCATTGCCCGTCGCACCTGTGATTGGCGGGATTTGCAACGAAGACCATCCAGTCATGGCTTCAGCCAATAAGAGGGCAAGAACTTTCCAGGGAGACGTTGTTATCCAATCGGTTTCAAGAGATGTGGAGGAGGACGCTGAGTCAACGGAGAGGTCAAAATATACATGTGTCAAAAGCAGAGAAGAGGAATCCGAAGAGGACGGGGAGATCATGGTCATGAGAAGAGGGAGGAAGAGGAGGAGTGTGAGAGACAGAGGGAGTGAAAGAGTGCTCAGGAGAGGGCGTGGGGGGGAGTTTGTTAGAGATGGAGAGGAGGATATGACGAGCGGTAGAGATGGAGAGACTGAGAGAGACCTTCTTAGGGACTGTTTGGTCCAGTTGGGGATCGCAAACCTCAAGGTTCCGGAAGACCATCGCCTCTATTCTTACATCACAGCCTGTCTGCTCAACAAACCCAGGGTGCTCATCCCCCGACTGATTTCAACAGACATCCCTGCTCTTTTGAAGTCACAACCTCCTTCCTGCAGCAACAGGACACCAACAGCAGGGGAAGGGAGCTTTCTATGGGGACAGAGGCCCAAGTTCACGGCGATAATGGCATGTCGGCTTCCTTCGACCTGGCAACGGAAGTTGAGTGACAGGTCATTGACCCTAGATATGGGGCTTCCAGCATCAGCTGACAAAGAGTAAGAGAAATACAGGTGCTGATTTAAACAACCAAGGATACTTTCCTATACTAGCCTGGTTGCCAGATCTGGCTGTGCTTTCTTTAGTAAAATGACGTTGTTCATTCATCGTTCCATAGGTTCATCATCTCATACATGTAAGTGGAATGTTGGCACACAACTGTAATTGTTTAAATCAGCAACGGATCGAGCAATCAGGCTAGTCAAATACTCACTAGTACTACAGTTTTTAATTTAAAAAAATTGCTTTTATGCTATTTTCACAAGTATGTGGTGAATTTTCAAAAGGCTTCGTACAAAACTTAGAACTGGTAACACTTGTAACGCAGAAAGTCTCATATTCAAAACTTCATTCTAAGTTCATTTTGAAGAAAACTTTCACCACACAAGGTGCTACACCTTGAATTTCTCCTATGTGGAAGCTAGGTGAAAATAAACTTGGACTTAATGCGGGCCAAACGAAATCTGTTCTCTAATTCACGGATACATTTCTGATGGTCTACATATTCACTCTTTGGGTGGCTCGTATCATCAAGTGGGTTCCCGCCTATAAATATCTGAGCGTCTGGATTGATAAATATCTGAGCGTCTGGATTGATAAATATCTGAGCGTCTGGATTGATAAATATCTTCACGTTTCTTCACCTTTTTTTTTTAAACGTACAGATGCGCTACACAAAGAGCTAAGATTTAAAGGGGTTTTCTTTTTAGAAATAGATGGTGCCTCTCCATGAACGGCAGGAAGCATATTGTACAGTCATCTTCTCTGCCAGTTCTTGACTACGGTGCCACCATTTACCAGAATGCAGCAGCCACTACTCTTAAACCATCGAATGCCGTCTACCATAGCGCCCTTCGCTTTATTACAGGTGAGGGTTTTTTAATACTCATCACTGCATCCTGTATCAGAAGGTCAGCAGGACCTTGGTTGGTTAATTCTTTGAGGTCCCACTTGTCTCCACAAACTTATTTTTTGTTGTGTATTTTACCAAATTTTTCTCAATTTCAATTCTGTTCACAATCCGGTTGTGTGAGAGCCTGGGATCGATAGGGCAGTTTAAAACTAAGTGTGCAATTGTTTTAATGAACTATTATAACTTGTTAAAATAGCCTGATGTGTTGTTTTGATTACATTTTTGTCCCCAGGGCACAATTGCAAATGAGACACTAGTCTCAATTGGGCTCCCCTGAATAAAATACAAGTACTTATTTGAATGTATTTTTTTCTCCATACTCTGTATGATATGATCCTCCTCTCACTGACTAGGTGATGTTGTGAGAACATTGATGCAGTGACAGAATACCAGGGCCTGCCTGGTAGAGCATAGTATTATTGATGTATGGAATGTTAGTTAGGCTGAACTATGTAAGTGTGTTCTTTATTTCCATTTATGTAACTTTGTCCTTTGGTTGATTCCGTGTGCGACTGGTGGACGATACTGGGGTGGAATGAAGGTGGTAATGTAACACAAGTTGGTGAGGTGGAAACCATTAGGTTGAAACTTTAGCAGGAGGAGGGAGGAAACACTATTCAAGGTTGCTGCGTTCACCTCTTAACTGACCACAGTGGCTGAGGTGAAAGCCTCAGCGGGAGCCAAGGCCCTTAGGTGAAACTCCCATCTGGTTCAGTTTATATGAGCAGGAGCCTGGCGGCTCCATCTGATTCACAAGGATCTTGTTCATTTCATGAGCAGGTCCAAGGCCTTGCATAATACCTCAGAACCCTTCATGGGCGGTAGACTATAACACGTTACACTGTACCTCAACCCTTCATGGGCGGTAGACTGTTACACTGTACCTCAGAACCCTTCATGGGCGGTACACTGTACCTCAGATAACCCTTCATGGGCGGTAGACTGTACCTCAGATTACCCTTCATGGGCGGTAGACTGTAACACTGTACCTCAGATAACCCTTCATGGACGGTAGACTATAACACGTTACACTGTACCTCAACCCTTCATGGGCGGTAGACTGTTACACTGTACCTCAGAACCCTTAATGGGCGGTACACTGTACCTCAGATAACCCTTCATGGGCGGTAGACTGTACCTCAGATAACCCTTCATGGGCGGTAGACTGTACCTCAGATAACCCTTCATGGGCGGTACACTGTACCTCAGATAACCCTTCATGGGCGGTAGACTGTAACACTGTACCTCAGAACCCTTCATGGACGGTACACTGTACCTCAGAACCCTTCATGGGCGGTAGACTATAACACGTTACACTGTACCTCAACCCTTCATGGGCGGTAGGTAGGCTGTTACACTGTACCTCAGATAACCCTTCATGGGCGGTAGACTGTACCTCAGATAACCCTTCATGGACGGTACACTGTACCTCAGATAACCCTTCATGGGCGGTAGACTGTACCTCAGATAACCCTTCATGGGCGGTAGACTGTACCTCAGATAACCCTTCATGGACGGTACACTGTACCTCAGATAACCCTTCATGGGCGGTAGACTGTAACACTGTACCTCAGAACCCTTCATGGACGGTACACTATACCTCAGAACCCTTCATGGGCGGTAGACTATAACACGTTACACTGTACCTCAACCCTTCATGGGCGGTAGGTAGGCTGTTACACTGTACCTCAGATAACCCTTCATGGGCGGTAGACTGTACCTCAGAACCCTTCATGGACGGTACACTGTACCTCAGATAACCCTTCATGGGCGGTACACTGTACCTCAGATAACCCTTCATGGGCGGTACACTGTACCTCAGATAACCCTTCATGGGCGGTACACTGTACCTCAGATAACCCTTCATGGGCGGTACACTGTACCTCAGATAACCCTTCATGGGCGGTAGACTGTAACACTGTACCTCAGATAACCCTTCATGGGCGGTAGACTGTAACACTGTACCTCAGAACCCTTCATGGACGGTAGACTGTAACACTGTACCTCAGATAACCCTTCATGGGCGGTACACTGTACCTCAGATAACCCTTCATGGACGGTAGACTGTAACACTGTACCTCAGATAACCCTTCATGGACGGTAGACTGTAACACTACCTCAGATAACCCTCCATGGGTGGTAGACTGTAACACTGTACCTCAGATAACCCTTCATGGACGGTAGACTGTAACACTGTACCTCAGATAACCCTTCATGGGCGGTACACTGTACCTCAGATAACCCTTCATGGACGGTAGACTGTACCTCAGATAACCCTTCATGGGCGGTACACTGTACCTCAGATAACCCTTCATGGGCGGTACACTGTACCTCAGATAACCCTTCATGGACTGTACACTGTACCTCAGATAACCCTTCATGGACTGTACACTGTACCTCAGATAACCCTTAATGGGCGGTACACTGTACCTCAGATAACCCTTAATGGGCGGTACACTGTACCTCAGATAACCCTTCATGGGCGGTACACTGTACCTCAGATAACCCTTCATGGGCGGTACACTGTACCTCAGATAACCCTTCATGGGCGGTAGACTGTACCTCAGATAACCCTTCATGGGCGGTAGACTGTACCTCAGATAACCCTTCATGGACGGTACACTGTACCTCAGAACCCTTCATGGGCGGTAGACTGTAACAAGGCTCAAGGAATGTAGCTCATTCTGAGCAGGGGTGAAGGAAGCGAAGTGAAGCCTGTATGTCTGTTTAGTTCATTTTATTTTCTGGGGTGAAGGACAATAGGTGGAGCCCTGTATGAACTGACATAAGTAACTGTCTTGGTTATTTAGGAAAGTTCATGAATGTTTCATTTTACCTAACGGTAACTAACAAAAGGCCTACAAGTTTAAGAGATTACATGTTACCGTAAGAAACCCAATGCGGGTGGTAACTGTAAAAAGTCTATACTTTACCCCAGAATACCCATTACAAGCGGTCCTATAGAAACATGGGAGCTTTATTCACGTCAGGGAAATTTAGCAAAAAATATCTGCCTATTTGCAACGGACCTTATTATTGTATTTTTGTTTTCGCGGTTTGCACATGATTATGAAAGTGTATGTAATTCTGTCCTTGTGATGCACTTGTCTATTAATGTTCTGTATCTTTTGTTTGGACCCCAGGAAGAGTAGCTGCTGCTTTTAGTAGTAGCTAATGAGGATCCGAATAAAATACCCCGAAAAGTACTACTGTAATCACATGGAAGAAACAATGTTTAGCAGACCACTAGTTTGCATCAAGCCTGTCTTGAGAATTTTGGTCATACTTTAGGTTTTCATTGACATCACAGTGAATATCCTCATTGGGCATACTTTAGGTATTCATTAACATTACAGTAAATGTCCCCATTGGTCATACTTTAGCTTCTCATTGACATCACAGTAACTGTCCTCATTGTTCATGCACCTGGGGATAAACCTTTTGATATGGTGAATCCAAGCATGACATTCTGTCGGTCTGGATTAATGTCATTGCATACCTCATCCATGGCCTGAAGGATGGTGGCATGCTCATGGGGATGTGTTCCTAATGTGTACAAAACATTACAAACACCTATTTTCATGATCGTCATACCAGGTGAATCCAGGTGACGCTTTGATCCCCTTTTGATGTCAATTCAATCAGTGTAGATGAAGGGGAGAAGGCAGGTTAAAGAAGCATTTGTAAGCCTTGAGACAATTGAGCCATGGATTGTGTATGTGTGCCATTCAGAAAATGTGTAGGTGCTTTTGAACAGGTTATGGTAGTAGGTGCCAGGTGGTCTTGTGTCAAGAACTGCAACGCTGCTGGGTTTTTGACACTGAACAGTTTTCCATGCGTATCGGGAATGCTTTTGACACCTTGTAGTCCATGCCCTGACGAACTGAAGCTGGTCTGAGGGCAATAGGGGGTGCAACTCAATATTGGGAAGGTGTTCCTAATGTTTTGTACAGTAAGCTTCTTCTTCACAAATATATCTTTTCATTATGTAGTTCTCAATCTGTAGTAGGCAAATCTGTAGGTTTACCAAACGGTTAAGTGATTATCAATTAAGAGCAGTCTGATTTAAGTAAGAGTAAAATGTATTTTAACAAAAGAGAATCATATTAAAAGTAGTGTGGACATTGTGAAAGGCAATTGCTTTATATAAACATGTATTGCAATGTGGAACATGTATTTCTAGCTGAAACAGTGTTTGGTAAAATAGTGACCTATAATTGTGTGTTGTACTTAAGTCAATTGAAAATGTGCTTCGAGATTTGAAAACTGCCGTTTTGATCAGTTGAGGTTTGTACTAAGTTGTGATCACAAACTTGTGAAAATTGCACCGAAGCGACTGGGGGGGGGAATACATCAAAAAATACATAGTGTCATCACATTGATATTGTAAATGTCCAGTATTAGCAGAAGTGTAGGACTATTACTTCACTGTTTACACCTCCAGGAACTGTGCATTGATCATATCTGCATGCATGTACTCTCAATTCTATGGTTAAGTGAGTACGTTATGTCAGTGCAGTTATCGTTGCCTAGCCATTACAGTGTTATTCCAAGCCTTACCTTCTCGTTTCCATCTAGAAATGTTCACTTCTCCAGTAACCGGTGACACAGGATGTCAATGGATATTCAGAGGATGAAGCGACAAAGTATTTCAAAGGCAGTGTAAGTAGAGCCTTGGGAAGCAACTTTTATTATTAACCTTGCTTGCCCTCGTGCGTCTATGGTTCCTGAAACTACTGCAGTCTAATGTGCTCTCTGTCTCCCCCAGTTGTTTGTGAAGCCCTACTACAGGTCCAAGCACGACACCTAAGTGCCCAACCCTCAGGGAGTTCTTTAAGCCCGGCATGGCCCGACGCCACCTGCTGTCTCACGGCAACGGACACAGATGACACTCAATAATTCACACGTCTATGGCAAAATCATTTCTCCTGGTCCCAGATCTGTTTGTGCTGTTATGCCAATTTATATGGTCTGTTTATTAGACATGGCAAAATCATTTCACCATCCACTGTAAGAAAATATTTAATAGTGACTGACTAGCAGAGTTTTACGATTCTTTGTATCTGATTCACTTTGGAATAAGCATTTTTTTAAAACCTGGGTGACTTTTATTGTGAAGTCAAAAGGATTGACCTGTCACTAAAACCGCACTACCTGTGTGCTGTAATACTTGTCAGTTCAATTGGCCAACACATTTTCTTTTAGGGGTAATAGGAATATCTTGACATATTGATAACTGAGGAAAAAACTTGCACAAATTGAGAAGAGTTTTGCTAATTAGTTTGACTTGTATATAATTATAGTTCAATTGTCCTTTTCTAATAACCAGATGCAGGATCTTCAAAAAGCAAATAATGAATCAAAGGGAAATTTATGCATCTGCCAAATAATAGTTATTTTTCACACTTCCAATGTCTTAGTGTGAAGAACTACAATTTAATTGTGTATAATAAATGTATTTACTAGTTCCTGTATCTATATTTATGAAGTCCAATAATCAAAAGTATGACGGCGTTAACTCTTGTTTATTAAGGCAATGTAGTTATAGTTCCTAAGGGCTTGATGGTGGGACAGAGTGTTAACAGACATTTGGACCTTGCTTGTGAGCTCAAATGCTTTAGTGTGCTGTGACAGTCTTTGAAGTGTAGTAATAATACATTGTGTTCATTTGTTATTAACCCAATACACTGTATAGAGCCCACTGAAAAGCATACCGAGAATGTCAGTAATAATCTCAGCAGTGGTGTCAACACTGTCCACTTCCTGCCTTAGTGTCCTCATGTCACTACAGTCTTAGAGGATTCCATTTCTCTGCAATGTAGAATAAATCTACCTGTCTTACAGTCCATTCTTACATTACAAGCATTGTTTCCTTTTGAGTGTCACAGTCAGTCAGCGTGGCCAGATTCTATTGACACTTTACAGCCCGACTAGTCTCACAACCTGCAGCTCATCCCTCCAGTCACAGTGATGGTCTCTCCAGTGATGTAGGACGCGTCCTTAGAGCACAGGAAAGCGATCACTCCACCGATCTCCTCTGGCTCCCCAACCCTGGGAGAATAAGTAACAAATCAAACCAGACCACCATGGTGAACATGCATAAAGACAGCCACATACAGGTATGACGTCAACAACACTACAACATGTCTTTCAATGTTACACAAGCAAATTCTACCAATTCAGTCACAATGGGTCAGACACACTACATAAAAACAATAACACCTGAGGGTAAGAATGTACAATGAACTAAACGATGTACCCTAAGAATGAAGTTGAAGGCAACCTTTTAATGCTAAGCTGCTTCTTGAACTCGTCCACAACGTCTTCGTCCTGCCACAACTGAGAGAGAATAAGAACACCGCATGATCAAAAACTCCTATCTGTATGACTGATAGGAAAACAACAGCCAAACAAGTGATAGAAATAGAGGGTAAGCAAAGATGAAACGAGTAAACCGGTGAAGATGACGATAGAAAGGGAAGGGATCCTCACTGCTTGGCTGAAGCGGGTCTTGATGACGCCGGGTGCCACACAGTTGACACGGATGTGGCTCTGGGCCAGTTCAGGGGCCAAGGCTCTGGTTAGGCCTAATAGGGCCGTCTTACTCACACTGTAAGGACCCAGGGCCTGGGGGGAATCAAAGGTCACGTTGAAAAAAGATTTCTTCATACTAATGTAAATTAACACTACACACAACAAATTCTTAGATGATCGACCCGAGAGCCATTCAGAGGGAAAATCAGAGGAGCTTACCTGCATAGGCTGGTAGCCGGCGACAGAGGACACAAACACAACACTCCCGCCCCTGGGAAACACACATTGTAATTGTTATAGTTCACAAAACACCTTCCTACTTCATTATTTACATCTTCTCTCTCTCTCACCCCCTCTTCTCCATGTGAGGCACCACCAGTTGGGTCATAAGAAAGGCTGCCTTAACATTCACATCCAGGATCTGCATGGAAGTGAACAGTACAGCATTAGATCATGTAAACAAAGCAACTATGTTAAATCAACCAAGGAATACCTAAGCATCTATGTGAATGTGTGAAACCTTTATTTAACTTGGCAAGTCAGTTGAGAACAAATTCTTATTTACAATGACGGCATACACCGGGCCAAACCCGGACGACGCTAGGCCAATTGTGCGCCGTCCTATGGGACTCTCAATCACGGCCGGATGTGATGCAGTCTGTATTCGGACCAGGTACTGCAGTGACGTCTCTTGCACTGAGATGCAGTGTCTTAGACCGATGCGCCACTCGGGAGGCCCAACTAATGAATAGTTGGTTAAACCAACTAATGAATACTTAAGCACCTATGTTAAACCAACTAATGAATACTTAGGCATTTACAGTTGAAGTCAGATGTTTACATACACCAAATACATTTGAACTCAGTTTTTCACAATTCCTGACATTTAATCCTAGTAAGAATTCCCTGTCTTAGGCCAGTTACGATCACAACTTTATTGTAATAATGTAGAGTGATTTATTTCAGCTTTTATTTCTTTCATCTCATTCCCAGTGGGTCAGAAGTTTTTACATACACTCAATTAGTACTCTGTAGCATTGCCTTTAACATTTTTAACTTGGGTCAAACGTTTCGGGTAGCCTTCCACAAGCTTCCCACAATAAGTTGGGTGAATTTTGGCCCATTCCTCCTGACAGAGCTTGTGTAACTGAGTCGGTTTTGTAGGCCTCCTTGTTCGCACACGCTTTTTCAGTTCTGCACACAAATTTTCTATAGGATTGAGGTCAGGGCTTTGTGATGGCCACTCCAATACCTTGACTTTGTTGTCCTTAAGCCATTTTGCCACGACTTTGGAAGTATGCTTGGGGTCATTGTCCATTTGGAAAACAAATTTGCGACCAAGCTTTAACTTCCTGACTGATGTCTTGAGATGTTGCTTCAATATATCCACATAATTTCCTTTCCTCATGATGCCATCAATTTTGTGAAGTGCACCAGTCCCTCCTGCAGCAAAGCACCCCCACAACATGATGCTGCCACCCCCATGCTTCACGGTTGGGATGGTGTTCTTCGGCTTGCAAGCCTCCCCCTTTTTCCTCCAAACATAACGATGGTCATTATGACCAAACAGTTTTATTTTTGTTTCATCAGACCAGAGGACATTTCTCCAAAAAGTATGATCTTTGTCCCCATGTGCAGTTGCAAACCGTAGTCGGGCTTTTTTATGGCAGTTTTGGAGCAGTGGCTTCTTCCTTGCTGAGCGGCCTTTCAGGTTATGTCGATATAGGACTTGTTTTACTGTGGATATAGATACTTTTGTACCTGTTTCCTCCATCTTCACTAGGTCCTTTGCTGTTGTTCTGTGATTGATTTACACTTTTCGCACCAAAGTACATTCATCTCTAGGAGACAGAACGTGTCTCCTTCCTGAGCTGTATGATGGCTGTGTGGTCCCATGGTGTTTATACTTGCGTACTATTGTTTGCACAGATGAACGTGGTACCTTCAGGCATTTGGAAATTGCTCCCAAAGATGAACCAGACTTGTGGAGGTCTACAATTTTTTTTTCTGAGGTCTTGGCTAATTTCTTTGGATTTTCCCATGATGTTAAGCAAAGAGGCACTGAGTTTGAAGGTAGGCCTTGAAATACATCCACGGGTACACCTCCAATTGACTCAAATGATGTCAATTAGCCTATCAGAAGCTTCTAAAGACCTGACATTTTCTGGATTTTTCAAAGCTGTTTAAATGCACAGTCAACTTCTGACCCACTGGAATTGTGATACAGTGAATTATAAGTGAAATAATCTGTCTGTAAACAATTGTTGGAAAAATTACGTGTGTCATGCACAAAGCATATGTCCTAACCAACTTGCCAAAACTATAGTTTGTTAACAAGACATTTTTTGAATGGTTGAAAACTAGTTTTAAATGACTCCAACCAAAGTGTATGTAAACTTCCGACTTCAACTGTATGTTAAACCAACCAATGAATACTTATCACATAGTTATTACACAACTTACTGAATACTTCAAATAACTTGTTACATTAAACTAAGGGAAATGCGGCACTGTTAGACATGTAACATATTTCATTGCATCAAGGCTTCAGTATATGGGGCAGATATTCGGTCCAGTTGCTTTTCAAAACATTTGTAAGATGCTTGGACGCATAACGCACCTTATCCCAGACTGCTGCTGTGGAGTCCATGATGTTTCCAAAGAAAGGGTTGACTGCTGCGTTCGAGACCAGGATGTCTATACCTCCACAATGTTCCACTGTCTGAATGGAAAATAACAACACTGACATTCTGGAAGGGCATGTGACTGATGGCTGTGCCTGTGACCCCGTGTCAAGAAGTGGGAACTACAGTATCGATGATGTACTGGAATGTCACTGTGCTGAAGTTGAGTGTGATGGTGGTCACAATTTGAAGGTGTATAATTTGAATACGATATTGTCGCGTGATGATCAACTGATGTCTACTCTGTGTGCACCTTCTGGAATAGGAGCTAAAATGTATTGGCTTTTTCTTTACCATGTTAACCAGTCTTTCTCTGTCTTCACTTTTCCCAACGTTGCAAGTCGTTCCGGTCACTTGTATCTTCTCACTCTGCAGTAGTGCCACGGCCTTGTCCACGTTGGACTGACGTCTGCTGCTCACCACAACGTGAGCCCCTCTCTGACCGAGAGCCTGAGCTGCAGCCAGACCAATTCTGAAAGAGAAGAAGTAGAAGAAGACACAGTCAGTAGGAGAAGGATGATATATAGGGCCTAGAGCTTTCCCTGACTGTGTGGTCTAACCAGGAAAAACTCTGGCCCCTATTCCATAGACACTTGTTATGGCTTATAGGCTAACTTGGTGCCCATAGTTTTTCCAGGTCAGGCTAAGCGGTCAGGAAAAACTCATCATAGGACCATAGAGCAGGTGGGCAATTCACTATAAACAAATGAAATACATCCCCAGCAAAACAGTAGGCACAGCTATTCCTTACCCATCAGTGGAGGCAGTCACTATGGCGACCTTCCCTGCAAGACTGCTTTGAGACCCAGCAAGACTGCCCCCAGACATCTTTCTTGTTTGACCTGCGACAGGATTGGTCAAAAGGCTCCTGCTAACAAAACACCTCAGCATTACCTGGAAAGAGAGAAGATTTCTCAGTGCACACACATACAGTAGACACACAAATGCAGGTGCCAACCCACAAGTGACCCTTTCAAAACATTATGCCTTAGTTACTAGGTCCCTTAGTTATTACATTGCTTTATCCACGATGTGCCTCCTTATTGTGGCTATCAGTGTCTAGACCTCGGTTATGAAGAGCAGAAATTAGGTGAAGGTTGAATTGTGCAAGAATACAAGTGTTATGTTGAATTCAAAATACAATGATATGACCTTACCTTTGACTTTCTGATCAATAACGGCTACATGTAACACCAATAATCAAGGTTTGGCGTACTGTTGGTTTACAAATTGTAAGTTCAAAGTACCTCTGTGCAAAGTCCTTTACGTCCAGTGACAGAAGACAGGAATAAAAACACGAGTTTAAAGACGACGTTTCCGGTACTTCTCCAAAGTAAAAGTCCTATCCTGGGTGTACTGCTTTATTTACAACTGCGTCTATTGACATTGCGCCTGTACTCTCGTCTATACGGCAGCCTGTGCTCCTTTCAAACAGAATCCCAAAACCCGCAGCAAAGCAAATAGCCTATAACAATTTGTTGCGTTTACCATCTACTTACATTAAACGTAATTAGTTAGTTACAGCATCTCTCCTTGCCAGATAAAAATGGCCCAGATTGAACTATCTGTGTATGTGAAAGCACCAGAGTCTCCCGAGTGAAATGCTGAAGGCGGAGCTGTAATCTTCGGTTTCTCCATCCTCAAAAATGTTGCGCTTTACCGCAAGAAGGTCGTATCCAATTACGTAGTCCTTCTCGGGAGGGAGACATACGAGAAAAACCTCGTTTGCCACGAATTCCCTCAACTGAAATAAGGGAACGCTCGATAGCTGTCTTTCTTTTCTCGAGTATTGCATGAAATGTTTCTATTTCATCAAGGGTAAGTACGCTAGCGAACAAAACAACAAGTGAGTGTCATTTTGAATGCAGACTGAAGTTTGCTTGTTAGCGAACTGATTTCATGCCCCCTTTTGTTTTGCCCATTGGCTATAGGCTAGCTAGCGGTTTACGTTACAGTAACAAGCTAGCCTCCGCTCCATCGGTGTAGATACAATTTGGCCCACATTATCCAAGTGAGTTAACAAAATATTGAATATTCATTCATTTTTATTTTTTATCAGCGATCGGGTGAGCTGTGTGCTAACTTTAAGGGGCTAGCGAACGTTTGTTAGCAAATATTTACGTCATCTGAGTCAATCCATGCCATGGTCTAAAATTTCGTCTTGGCTGACTGATCCAACTGCCTGGTAACTTGATATGCAACCTCTGAGTTTTATGCTGCCAATTAAGTTTTTACAGAATAATAATTGCCACTGTTATTTGATATACATTTTTCTAATAACGCTTGTTACATATTTTGAACGCTTGCATTTGAACTGTAGATCTGTCATTGGGGTAGCATTTGCAGGATGACATCTCTTGAGATGCTTGTTTTCAAGTGTTCAAAGGGAGAAAAAACTAAACTAACAATAATAATATGCCAACTACTGTCTAATAATAATATTTTTAAAAGTACATTAACAGAATAGCAAGTTGTTGTACAACTGCTAATGGGCCTACAACTAATAAAAACTAATGCTACAACTACTAATAAAACTAAGTGTATATAATACATACATATTTACAAATATCTTAACATGGTGATGTTTCTATTAGTTAAAAACAGTTTGTTCTTAATATTTGACAAAAGGCTTTCTTAAAATGCCCTGATTTCTATAGGTAAATTATTCTGGTCAGTTGAGCCTTTTTATCTGAAGGATCTTACTCTGTGATGGACCCTTGGAGTTGTTTGTCGAATGCAGTAGTGAGTCTTGTAAATCATGGATGTGTGACCACAACATGGGATATGGTAAGAAGACAGAAGTTATGAATTGGCTCTAAATACAAGTGGTAGATGTTGACATCCTCTAAGGATCTAGACTATGTTGTTTACAAAGTGAGAACAACACTAACGACTTCATCATTTCCCTGACTAGGATTCTCCTTCAGTGGAATCAGGAGTGTGAAATGATGATTGCATCACAATCCGGCCGAACTGGCTTTTCTAATCTTAATCTCAAGAATGATCGACAACACTGAGCCAAGAAGAAGCAGTTCAATCATGCCCTCAACACAGAAGAACCCTATGGGCGTTGGTGAGTGAAGAAGGCAGGACATCTCGCAGCCTTGAAGGAGGCTGGTGGCGTTTCCCTTGAACACAACTCGGAACGTGTGTTTGGACTCCGCAGCAGTCCGCAGTTCACCTCTTGGTTCTAGATGGAGGATTCTGTCTGTTTGTGAGCCTGACCCAACGTCCTGACGGGAGCACTGTCTGAGGAAGAGTAAACATGTCCCTCTCTGTGAGTACCAATCGCGTGTGTGTGTGTGTGTGTGTGTGTGTGTGCACACTTTTTGTATGAGATATGGTGGGTAAGCAGCCACTGATGAAATGAGCCCAACTGGTGACATGGCACTAGTTATTTTTCAAACCAGGGCCATGTTTGAATACTTAAAAATGTATCATCCTTCTTTGGGAGAATCACTGATATGACATAACTGGATCGGTGAAAGGCCATTGGCTGACCTTTTGTTGTCCCCATCCAATACTCTCAAATCAGTGATTACATCATTCGGGGAAGGGAGGGAATGAAGGATGCGGTTTTTAAGTAATTGAACATTGCCCTGGCTTCCATCCACTGTTTCCAGCAGGCCCGTTTCAGAGTAGAGCTAGTAGTGCAAAACGTTTTTCAACTGAAAACAAAATGCTGTGTTCTAATAAGACAAGATTGGACACTTTGACTTTTACATTTTTAATTTCCTTCATACTGAATGCAGCTCAGGGCTCAGCTTGTCTCTATAGCCAATCCCCAGGGGGTTAGGGTTGTGAAAAGGAGAAGATGAGAGGAGGCCCATGGGACGGCAATTAAACCCCAAACTAGGGACAGATGTTGTCTCCCTCCCTCCCTTCGCCCCCTCCCTCTCTCTCCCTCCATCCATCCCTCTCTTTTCTCATGACCATTTACTCCTCTTGTCTTTTCAATCGTTCCTCCCTCCTCTGACTCTCTTTTTTACTCACCCTGAAAGTACTGTGTGCAGTAACTAAGTATATAGGGATTCAGCACTTATATCATTATGTGTTTAGTCATGATGGGACTGATGGGACTGAATGTGTTCTCTCTCTTTCTCGCCACCACACTGTTTTTGTTTAGCTCCTCCCTCTTGATCTTTAGCTCTTCTATTCACTTAAACCGTTATACAATCAGCTATTCTCAATCTCTTTCTTGGCATCAAGTCAATGCATTTGTCTGTGTGCAGTCCTGTCAGCATGTAGATGTATGCTTCCAGGTGTGATGTTAGGCTGTCTCTGTGTGTGCATTCCTGTCATCACTGCCCCCTATGACTAGTGTCCAAAGTTTTTCCTGACCACGTGACTTCATTAGGAAAAACTCTGGATTAGCGCTGGGATAGTGATGGGTGTTTTATGGATCTCTTATTTTGGAGAAATGACTGTGTCATGAGTTATTTCTGTGTTATATATGTTTTCCCTGTCCCTCTTTCCCCCCCTCCTCAGACGGTGCTGGCGAAGGCCCTGTTTGACAATGCAGCAGAGAGCCCTGAGGAGCTGGCCTTCCGGAAGGGGGACATCCTGATGGTTCTAGAACAGGAGCAGGGAGGGGGTCCTGGCTGGTGGCTCTGCTCCCTCCATGGGCGCCAGGGCATCGCCCCCGCCAACCGCCTCCGCCTCCTCCACACCACCCCGGGGTCTGACCCCCGACCCCCTAGCCGCGCCCCCAGCGAAGACTCCGTGTACCTCTCCCCTGGCCCCCTGGCCCGCACAGCAGTCTCCACGGAGGACATAGACGGCGTCTACCGCACCCCACCTAGCCTGGGGGAGGCCCTGTACCAGAGCCCAGGGGCGGTGCCTGTTGCCTCTAGACCAGGGGTCCTCCGACAGGCCGAGGTAGGGGGTCGCCCACGCTCCCGCTCCAGCTCTGGCACACGCCCCCTACCCGATTGGGACGGGGGGGTGACGGGGCGCCCGCGCTCACCTTCCCTCCGAGGCAGAGATGTAGACTCAGCCGGGACTCTTTACCAGACCCCCTCCACCCCCACACTTCTTGGGCCCCAGCACCACAGATCACCAGGGGGTCTGACTGGAGCCCCTGGCCCAGAGAATGTTTATCTGGCCCCCAGTGGGATGCCCCGGGCTGTGGGTCTAGCTCCAGAAGGGCCAGAGGACAACACCTACCTTGTCCCCAGGGAGACTGTAGCGGCTGCAGGCCACTCTGACAGCTGTTACCTGGTCCCCAGAGGTACTGTACTGCCCAGCGAGGAGTTCTACCAGACCCCCACAGGAGGGGCAGCAGGGGTGGCCGTGGCGACCCTGGTTACCCCCATCGCTACCAGGATCCTGGAGACTCAGAGCCTCACCCCGTCACAGGTCAACGGGGACAGGGGGGCCCCCCTCAAGCCCCTCACCCCTCATTCCAAACTGGCACAGGGCACCCCTGGGATGATGTACCAGACCCCCACCCATGTGGGAGCAGGGATTCTCAGGACTCCACCCGTCCCTGCACTGGGATCCCCCAAACCTCAGCTGAAAGGCGTGATCCCAGGAACCCCCAGAGGTCAGAGTGGTGTGCCCTCCACCCCTCCCATCGCCAGGGGGAAGCTAGCACCGGCTACCCCCATCAGGGGGTCCCCCTTGCTGGCCAGACCAGGACAGGGACAAGGCAGAGTGCCCAGGTCACCAAACTTTGCCCGTAAGCCACCTCCTCCAGCCCCTCCAGTGAGGGGTGTCACCAGAAAAGACTTGCCCCAGCCTGGAACCCCTGTGTCCACCTCTAAGCCTGCCATCTCCACCCCCCAGTCGACTCCTGTACCCTTGCAGCAGGAGAGCAAGGATGGGAGGATGACATCGGATGAAAAGAAGAAGAATGGGCAGAATAAGAAAGGAGAGGGCAGAGAGTATGCAGATCCTGATGACGAGAACCTCGATGAACAGGTGACAGACCGACAGACCGACAATCTCGTCATGACTAGGCCCCAGAGTTATTCCCCGTCTAGTCATGCATTCAGGAAAAACTCCAACCCTAGTTAACCAATGTGAACTATTGACCTTGTGCTTATAACAAGCATATAACAGTCTTATGATATGTTGTGTTGTGCCTGGTCTACTAGGTGTATGATACTCCTCCCAGCAGTAGGTGGCATCGCCAAGCCCCAGCAGCGCTGTGTGACGACGAGAACATCTACAACACCCCCCGCTCCCTCCCCCCACACACTGACCTAGAGTCAGAGGTCAGTCAGGATTCTTCCTCCACAGTGCAGACACCATCTCTCTCCTCTCCTACTCCATTTTTTCTCTCTCTCTCTCCCTGGCTCTCTTCTTATTCTTATTCTCACTCCTCGCTCTCACTTCATCTTTCTTTCTCCCTCTCCTTTCTCTTCTTTGTCTGATTCTCCCTCTCCCCCCTCAGCTCTCAACCTTCCCTCACCTGTTCTTCCCTTCCTCCCTCTGCCCCTCACTCACCCTCTCTTTCTCTCAGTACTCCCCTCTTTCTCTCAGTACTCCCCTCTTTCTCTCAGTACTCCCCTCTTTCTCTCAGTACTCCCCTCTTTCTCTCAGTACTCCCCTCTTTCTCTCAGTCCCCCTCTTTCTCTCAGTACTCCCTCTTTCTCTCAGTACTCCCCTCTTTCTCTCAGTCCCCCTCTTTCTCTCTCGGCTCAACTTTCCTTCACCTGTTCCTTCCTCCCACAGCCCCTCCCTCCGTCTGTCTCTCTCTCTCTCTGCCACACCTGTTTCTCTGTCAGCTGCATTCCAGTCTGTGTGATCTGAATACTGCTGTTGCTATTTTCTCCCAGTCACACCCAGCTGTCTATACCGCAGTGGGAATGTAATGGCCAGGCTATCCAATCTCCTCCTCTGTTCTTCTAGAACATACATAACAAACAGTACTACTGACTAGGAGCTTAGAATGACTGAATGGAATGACTTGAAGAACAATAACGGTCAAGGAAGACTTGCTCTGCGCCATATAGACCCACCTCGTCCTGTTGAATGATCTAGGTGCCCTTTACACTGGTGCATTAGACATTATTTTGTCTAACTGAGCAATTGGTGTCTGGGCCAGGGGGCAAAATAGAGAGCAATATCCCCTTGAGGAAAGTGGCTATTTACTTTCTTTCTCCATTTCTCTCCATCTCCTTCCATCCCTTTCTGTCTTCATCTCCATTTCTCTCTTTCAGGTGTACAATGTTCCCACTATAATACTCAGCACGTCATCAGACCCCCAACAGCAGACCTACAACGTCCAAGCGTCTGTTACAACTGCCGAATCAGAGGAGGACGTTTACAGCGTTCCCTCCCTTCCTGGCCTACCCCTGGCCCCGGGGGACATGTCCACCATCATCCCCCTGGAGGAGACGGAGCACGGCCAAGTCTACTCTGTCCTCGGCCAAGGGAAGAGAGCGCCGCTGGGTGTGGGCAGCGACTTGGGCTCCACCTCCGAGCCGGACTGTGGCATCTACAACATGCCTGCTCTCACCCTTGACGTCTTGCCCTCTTCGGCGATGTCAACGTCGTCTTCCACACATAGGTTATCTGTATCCAGTAATGGGTCTGGTGACATCCAATGGAGAACCTCGCTTTCCAGTCTTGTCCAATCGGTGCTGAGCACTGCCTCGGGTGCACCCGCCTCCTCAAGGGACCTGGCTACCTCATTGGCTGAGATCCTGTCCGTCTGGAAGTTGAGTCAACCCAGCGAGGTCCCTCCCTCTCTCCAACTGGCTTGGGCCCGCCTCTCAGATCTACTTCCTGCTTTGTCTTCCTGTGGCCACGCCCCTCCGTCAGACACCCTGCTCTCTATGGTCCAACGGGCGCTGGAGGACTCCACCATCCTGTTACAGACGCAGGGGCGGCCCCGCCTCCCTTCCCAGGACTCCCTGTCCCGGAGACCCCTACCAGCCCTTCCCGTAGCGGAGATCAAACCCGTAGGGAGTGGTATGGGACCACGCAAGAGTAGCTGGATCCAGGAAAGGCCCTTACCCCCGACCCCGCAGCCAGCGTTCCCCCTGCCCCTCGCACAACCCTCCATGACCATGTCCATCACGGTAGGGCAGAGCGATGGAGAGGAAGAGATGGGGAACGAGTACGCTGGGATAGGTCTGACTCCCGCCCCAGCACCACTTCCTGTTGGAGACAGTGTGGGATACGTGAAGCTGCAGGTCAGTCTTCAATCTGCTGGCTTTTGTTTCTCGCTCACCTCTCCCTTGCTGGCACTTGTCTGCATTTTACATTGTGTTTGAGTTATTTTTTACATTGTGTTTTAGGGGGAGTTCAGGATTCTACAATTTAAGGTTAGATGGTTCAGAAGAAACCGCTTATCTTTAAACAGCCACTACAAATTGTAAAAATACTTGCCCTTTAAGCAGACTCCTTTATCCAGAGTGTCTTACAATAATCGCTCTTGTATGTTTGCCTCTCTTCTTCTAGTTGTTTTATTGGACAGTATCTGCTCTGTGGGCCCATGGCTGTTTCTAAAGTGATGTATCTACATTATACTTACAAAAGTATGTGGACACCCCTTCAAATGAGTGAATTCCTACATTTCAGCCACACCCGTTGCTGACAGGTGTACAAAATTGAGCACACAGCCATGCAATCTCCATAGACCAACATTGGCAGGCAAATGGCCTTGCTGAAGAGCTCAGCGACTTTCAATGTGGCACAGTCATAGGATGCCACCTTTCCAACAAGTCAGTTTGTCAAATTTCTGCCCTGCTAGAGCTGCCCCGATCAACTGTAAGTGCTGTTATTGTGAAGTGGAAACGTCTAGGAGCAACAATGGCTCAGCCGGGAAGTGGTAGGCCACACAAGCTCACAGAATGGGACCGCCGAGTGCTGACGCGCATAGCAACACTCACTGCCGAGTTCCAAACTGCCTCTGGAAGCAACGTCAGCACAAGAACTGTTAGTTGGGAGCTTCATGAAATGGGTTTCCATGGCCGAGCAGCCGCCCGGACACACAAGCCTATGATCACTATGCGCAATGGCAAGCGTCGGCTGGAGTGGTGGAAACGCGTTCTCTGGAGTGACGAATCATGCTTCAACATCAGGCAGTCTGACGGACAAATCTGGGTTTGGCAGGTGCCAGGAGAACGCTACCTGCCCCAATGCATAGTGCCAACTGTAAAGTTTGATGGAGGAGGAATAATGGTCTGGGGCTGTTTTTCATGGTTCATACTAGGCCCCTTAGTTCCAGTGAAGGGAAATCTTAATGCTACAGCATACAAACATTCTAGACGATTCTGTGCTTCCAACTTTGTGCCAACAGTTTGCTGAAGGCCCTTTCCTGTTTCAGCATGACAATGTCCCTGTGCACAAAGCGAGGTCCATACAGAAATGGTTTGTCGAGATCGGTGTGTAATAACTTGACTGGCCTGCAGAGAGCCTTGACCTCAACCCCATCGAACACCTTTGGGATGAATTGGGACACCGACTGTGAGCCAGGCCTAATCACCTAACATCAGTGCCCAACCTCACTAATGCTGTTGCGGCTGAATGGAAGCAAATCCCCACAGCAATGTTATAACATTTAGTGGAAAGCCATCCCAGAATAATGGAGGCTGTTATAGCAGCAAGGGGGGGGGGACTAACTCCATATTAATCTCCATGATTTAGGAATGAGATGTTCAACGAGCAGGTGTCCACATACTTTTGGTCATGTAGTGTACTTTCACCATTCCTCCACAGGGAAAGCCAGAGCCTCCCTCAGATGTCCAGACGGAGAATGTGTCAAACCAGACTGTCCACACCACAGAGCCTAGGGTAAGTAACACACACTCACATCTTATGCTCCAATTGTCACACATATGCTTGTCTCATTCTCACACACTTTGTTTTCACACCAAACACCCCGCACATACACGCACACACACTCATCTTCTCACATCTTCACACCACATACACAAACTATGGCCTCGGATGAATCATTCATTCTCTCTTGTGTATTTACTGATGAGCTTTCTCTGTCCTTCAGTCCAGTGAGTCAACATTGATCTACCTGACTTTAGGTTACATTGACAGTAAATCTGCTCTCTGTACTTCTTTATCCAGTTTCAACCTGCCTGGATCAACTAGACTTGTTTACCTTTACAGTATCTCTACCTCGATCTCAATGTCTCTTTATCTTTCTCTCATTTTTTCTCAGCCTATATTTTTGTAGGCTTAGGTTGCGTCAACTTGTGTCATAGCCACACAACAAGAGGTCATCTGTGGTTCTAAGAACTTGACATAATAGACAACGGGGGCCCATTGCACAATAGATGGCAGTTCCATAAGTGACAATGTTCATCCCTGCCATTACAATGATGACCCTATCTCACTCCCCCCCCCCCCCCCCTGTGTCTCTAACTCTCCCCATTTATCTAACTCTCTCCCTGTCTATCTTCTCTTCCTTCTCCCCTCTTTGCCTGCCTTCTCTGTCTCTCCCCCTCCCCCTTCTCTCTCTTCCCCCTTCTCTCTCTTCCCCCTTCTCTGTCTCCCCCTTCTCTCTCTCCCCTCCTCCCCTTCTGTCTCTCCCCTCCCCCTTCTGTCCCCCCCTCTCTCTCTCCCCTCCCCATCTCTCTGTCTCTCCCCTCCCTGTCTCTCCTCCCTCCCCCTCTCTCTGTCTCTCTCCCTCCCCCCAGTTGAGCCCCTCCCCTCCTCTGCCCATCTCTCTCTCTCTGGAGGACTCTGAGCTGCTGTCCTTCTACTCGTCTCAGAGCCTGTCCCACCTCTCCTGTCTGGCCGACTCCATCGACGTGCTCTTCAACAGTGTGCAGGGGAACCAGCCTCCCCGCGTCTTCGTTTCCCGGGGAAGAGTTTGATCGTGACGGCGCACAAGCTGGTGTTCATCGGGGACACGCTCTCCCGCCTCCTGACCTCTCCTGACCTCCGAGCAAAGGTTAGCACACATTTCATGCCAAAATGACACGGTCGTGACTCGTGTTCATGAGGGCACACTGTAGCAAAACATTTTACAACAGAAAAAGAAAATGAATGTTTTTCATAGGACGAGTTTAGGTAGTCCCTACCTGTTGCAGTCAGTTTTCTTCCATTCTATGCCTAATGAACACGACCCTGCATTTCATTCCAAATGTAGAGTTTGTAGTCAAACATAAAGAAGAGCTTGCAGCAGAATTAATTAGAGTTTTAGGTCAAGGTGAAAGGGATTAGGGACATTTAGGTAAGATGTATTTTTGTCTTTCTCTCTCCGTAGGTCACAACCTCAGGGGGCGTCTGTGTCAGGCCCTGAAGGCTGTCGTCGTGGCTACAAAGGGGGCAGCACAAAACTATCCATCGGTCTCTGCCACCCAGGAAATGGTGGACCGCGTGGCAGAGCTGTCCCAGCATGCCGCAGGATTCTCCAGCCTGCTAAAGCGCCTCGCAGAGATATCTTGACAATATTTCTTCAACTTCTCTTCTTGAAATGCCTTAGTCCAGGGTTTCCCAAACTCGGTCCTCAGGACCCCAAGGGGGGCACGTTTTGGTTTTTGCCCATGCACTACACAGCTGATTCAAATAATAAATGAATCATCAAGCTTTGATCATTTGAATCAGCTGTGTAGTGCAAGGGCAAAAACCAAAACGTGTACTCCTTGGGGTCCCGAGGACCGAGTTTGGGAAATGCTGCCTTAATAGTTGTTTCAATGTGTGGTCTTTTTAATTGAATGGTTTGACATTGGAAGTAAGTGACTTGGAATCATTGATTATCAGTGCGGAAGAAGAACTGAGATCTGTGCCTCATTTGTCATTGAGTTAGATTTTGTGTGTGTTGGTTGGGCTTTGTTTTTATACTTACTGACTTCTGTGCTCTTAGTGCCAACTGCCAAGCACAGTTGTCTCGTTGTGTGTCTAACTTATTTGATTGATGGATGTTTGGTTTTGCTCATGTTTGAACCAGGTTTGTGACATTGAGTGTCCCTTTTGGGCCACCGTATTATGGGAGACAGCCTAGTTCTGGTCGGTTGCCATACGTTCCTCTTCCTTTGACATTTCTTAACTTTGCATCCTTATTTATTCGAAGTAACTCTCCACCCCCAAGTGTGCCCACATCCTGTTTGTTGCGATGGAGGAGAACAGGGAGAGCTGGATGAAGGTGCAGGTGGTGGGTCTGTATATAAAATCTGTGGCAGCATTACTGAGTGTTTCTGCCTGGTGTTGCATTGCAGATTGTGTAAAACTTGTATTATCCAGAGGATGTTGACCATAGGAGCTTGCAAGATGACAAGATGGCTACTCTTTTACCCCTTCAGTTTCCTAGCTTGTAGTCTGGAAGAGGGGGATTGGAAAGAAGATTAAGAATTCTATGTGGGACTCAGATTGGTTTCAAGTAACCTGTTGTTGGAGTGGTGCAAGAGCGGGCTCAGTCAGGCATGCCCTTTCCCACGGTTGGGCCATCGAGAGGGAAGAACCTGTATTCCAACTTTTACCTGTCTACACCTGTCTCCCTTTCCTCTCGCTTTCTCACACATATTACACCTTCCGTCACACACCCTCACTTTCCTACACAGTCCCCGACATGTTGTCCAAAGGACGAGAAAGAAAGGGTTGTCTTTTGTCTATGCGGGTAGCTCCCAGACAGACATGCTGGTGTACTGTTGCCTGTCTGTTTTCTACTCAACTCTATTGTCAGTGAGGCATCCATAGCAGACACAAATGGGGTATTTCTGTAGTGCGTGTGTATCTCCATGAAGTTAATCTTTGTCACCATCGCCCTTCTTAAGTCAATGCTTAAACTAATCTTCTGTGCCCAAGCATTGCTCCTACCTATCTAGTTCCCTGTAGCCTCTGATAGGCTAGGTGGAAGTATCGCCATATTGCTTCATGGGCTACTCTTACCCAATCCTCTCAGATCCTAATAATAAGTGCATAGGGGGCTACGGTATGATTGGGGCGCAGGCTTCTAGGCTTTCCTATTGTTGAAAGACTCTAATCGCACCCTGCAAAGTCTATGCTGCCACTCTCCCTAGTATTGCTGTCTGACTCTGCAGCAGTGGTATGTTGGTGATAGGAGGGTGAAATTAACAAATATGCGTCGGTGCCAAAAAAAAAGTAGGAAGTAGCTTTGTCAAACACTAGTGTTTTGCCTTTGTGCTCCCCCTAGTGGAAAGTAGCAGGGTTTCTACAGAATGCCTGCCTGCACAGTAAAGTCACATCCATAGCCGGAGGGCCTAATAATAGAAAAGCGTCATCATAATTAATAACAATTGTATTTATTTATCATTTTTTCCTAGTGGCTTTGTGATCTGCATGGCTTTAAGTTGCTATATTTGTTATATATGCACATTTAACCAGGGATGTTTTCACTTCACACCGTGATTTCAATTTTACTACAATGTTTGAAAAGAACAAATGGAGAAGAGCAGTTGGTTTGATTAAGCTAAATTTGTTTTTTGCCTTTTTTGTACCAGAATGTATTTTTGAAAGCTTTTCATGTTGTATTTTTTTTTTTTACACACTAAAGTGAATTTGTTGGGATTGACTCAATGTCTATACAAGGCATATGGATCTATCCAGTCTACAGTTCATGTAAGTTGAACACTACAATAAGTCATTTGACTCTGTTCCCTTCTAAAATGTACAAATACATTTTTACAATTATATTCTGTCTTGGTGTGGATTATTTCTGATGAAAGTATATGTATTATAAAAAGGTGTTTCAGTTTTCACCTTGTTAGTGAAGCATCGACTTATTAATTGTGGCATGTTTTTTAGGACATTATACTGTGCACTGTCTGTAAAAAGCGTCAGACACATGGATAAGGCTAATTTAAATGATGGAAGATTTGTGTATTTTAGAGATGGCTAGCACTGTATCGGCTGGTAACTACAGTAGGAAAGTCTCTCCACTCTCCGGAGACCGCCGAACGGTGACGTTGGCGGGGATTCGGAGGACGTAGCGACGCCTGTTGGAGCTCCCGTGAGTCGACAGAGCGACAGGAAAGCAAAATGGCGGATGAAGATGTTACGCTGGATGGTAAATCTCTACAATCGCTCCGTGTGGCGGATTTGAAAGCCGCTTTGGAGCATCGACACCTCCCTAAAAGCGGGGCAAAAAATGCGCTCATTAAGCGACTGAAGGGGGTAAGTTTGGCGCCGGTTATTGCTTCTACCGACGAGCTGGTCAAGTTAAGCAGGAGGCGAGAGTGAATTATAGGCCGTGGTTCGGGTGCGGGAATCCATAATATTAGGCACGCGTTCGGAGGATTTCAGGTCTGGCAAATTATCCATCGGTGTGTTAAAATAAGTCGAACCAATTGTATAATTGTCTTTTGTTGTGCAACACACTTCAAAGTTGAGATGTGTTGCACGGACCGAACTGAAGGCCCATTCGGAGCGTGTGTTAATGCTAGCGAACTATCTAGCAGCAGTTCCTCTGTCGTCGGGCCTGCGCTCTGTGTGAGAGGAAAAGGGGGCAGGGTGATTGGGTACGCGCCTGCCCATATGCGCTGTTTATAGGAACATTAACTCGCTAGCTACGTGACTAGCTAGCTTAGTAAGGCAAGCATGTTTTAGATAATTAACGTGAAGTTGATTTTCTTTTTCTCGTCAATTAGCTAGTTATTATTTAACTAAGTAAAAATTTCCTTAACACTACCACTACTGGAAAACGTTAGGTTTCCAACAAACTACTGTTACTGCTGAATATTAATTTGGACACCATCGTTAGAAAAATACATTTCCCAATTGCATTATAATTGCCCCATAAGTGTCTTAACTTAGAATTGCACACAATGCTCAGCAATCACAAATAATGTCATACATTATAACGACCCGCTTTTCAATCAGCCATGCAGTTTCCTATACTTGTATTATGGGCAATATCCTGTGTGTAAAAATGGGCTATTCTCTTTCGCATTTCCAATAGAATGCAAGCTGAAGGTTTGCAAATGTCAGTGGAAGGGCGATCGAAACTGTTTGGCACTAGAAACTCAATGACCGAAGTCGATTTGGATGTACCCATCCCAATGATGCCCCTCCTCCTATGCAACAGACCAACGATCCATTTCGCTTCTACGTTCCCTATTTAGCTTATACAGAATTAAAACGGGTCTGTTCATTAGAAGAGAAGCTCCAGAGGGCAGGACAGAAATTGTTTCAGAGACCTTGCTCCTGACCACTATGACGAGTTTTGGGCATCATTTGCTGCTGGAGTTGGAATGGGAAGATGGGCTTGTTGTCCTTTCTAGGATGCTATATTTGTTGACTGATTTCATGTATGTGCCTCCAATAATTCGGTTAGTTTTTCTACAATGTAAATGTTAAATGTTTAGTACTGTCTGTATTGCTTTCTTCTTCTTCTCTCCTATGATGATCTCGCCATGCTAATACTGATGCACCAGACTTGACAGTGTGTCTCTGGGTGCAAGTGAGTTAAAACTCATTTTTGCATACTGACTGGGTCAGTGTGGGCTGCGGAGAATAAATCAATAGCTCTTATTAGTCTGCATTTCTGTGAAAACACAACATCATGGTTATGTTTGTGTTTGATGTGTTTTAACCAGTAGTTTGCTTGCTGTTTTAGGCTCTGATGTTGGAAAATGTTAAGAAGACTTCCACTTCCCACATTGGGCTCCAGCCCAACTCCCAGGTAAGAGACCAAGCAATACACCACTGTTTGGATAGTCGGTACTAGACGTAGAGGCAATATTACGGAGGTTACCTGATTTAATTGTCAGTCATCTGTGTGTTTCAGACCAGATATGTATTTTTTTTAATTCACATGAATTAGAAAATAATCCAACCTGTATCGTTCAATGCACAAAGGTGATCATTTATCGTTTTAGATTGTGGTGAAAATCAGTCCTGTGTCATTAAAACGCACAGATAGCCTAGTCTTTCCCTTCCATGCTTTCTAATGTGCTTATGTCCCCTGTGTGTTCAGATTGGGGAGGAGATGAGCCAGAACAGCTTCATAAAGCAGTACCTGGCTCAGCAGCAGGACCTCCTTCGCCAGAGGCTGGAGAGAGAGGCCCGGGAGGCGGCAGAGGCCGATGGTAAGACACACAACCAGGCTCTAATATCCACACTAGCACACTACTTAACATAGAATGCTAGTGTTGAGTGGACATTGGAACATAGTAGTCTGTTCCAATATCCACACTGAAGCAAGGTTTTGGGCATGCATTGTAAGTGGTATGTGAGTTTGGACATAGAGCGCAGACTTGAACTACATCTGAACAATGTACAACGGCCCTATAGCTTAGTGCTGTTAACAGCTGTAGAGTGATACCAGTGGATGAATGGAGGGCAGTTAGCTTCGTGCCATTCACATCTGCATATAAACAGTGGCCTTATAGCTGAGTGCCCTTGTCATCTGCATATATGGATAGTGGGCCCATCTCAGGCCTCTTGCACCATGTAATGTCCTTATTGTCTCCGATGATGATCCCGCCATGCTAATACTGATGCACCAGACTGACAGTGTCTCTCTGGTTGCAAGTGAGTTAAACTCACCTTCTCATACTGACTGGGTCAGTGTGGGCTGAGGAGAACTACTAGGAATAAACCACACTAACCACTTTAATATATTTATTATTTTACCCGAAGGTGTACCAACAACTTGTCTTTTATATTTGAACCTTTTTTTAACCTTTATTTAACTATACAAGTCAGTTAAGAACAACTATTTGTGACGCAGATCGCTCTGCAAGTCCTGCCTCTCCCATCTCCTCATTGGTTTATAGAAGCAGGTACCCACGTGCCATCTCCTCATTGGTTATACCCACGTGGGCGATTGAAAGACGAACTGTATTGATGGTCATCGTGGTAATACTATGAAAGTTTAGATGCCAATCACCATATAAGTTCAAAGAAGAAAAAGCCTGTAAGGAGGAGCGATGACTAGAAATGATTCGGTTGACCGTTTTATGTGTGGATTAATTGTCGGAGTTGAGGACCTTGTGCATTTCAGGTAAAATAACAACTCAATGTTTATATCCCAGGACAAATTAGCTAGCAACAGCAAGCTAGGTAGCTAAATTGCCATAAATGTTTAATGCTTTTGGACCTGTCCCCAAATTAATGTAATTGGTTCAGAGTTTGTTTTGATATTTTAACCTGATCGCGTTTGGTGTTGGGGGAAAACATACATTTATGCACGATTTTGCACGCGTGCAGCTGGTTTGGATGCCATGTAAGACAACACATCATGGCAGCAACACAACATGACAACATGGTACAAACATTGTTAGGCACAGACAACAGCACAAAGGGCAAGAAAGTAAAGGCGATAATGCATCACACGAAGCAGCCACAAGTGTCCGTAAGAGTGTTCATGATTTCTATTTATTTTATTTTACAAGGCAAGTCAGTTAAGACCAAGTTCTTATTTACAATGATGGCCAAACCCTAACCCGGACGATGCTGGGTCAATTGTGCGCCGCCCTATGGGACTCTCCATCACGACCGGTTGTGATACAGCCCAGGATCGAACCAGGGTCTGTAGCACTGAGATGCAGTGCCTTAAACCACTGCGCCATCCGGGAGCCCCCGATTGAGTCTTGAATGTAGAGATGGCGATAAAGCTGTCCAGTTTAAATTATTTGTATATACCAGGTTATTTTTGGTATGTTGGATGAGTAGTCTTTCTTGTTCTCTCCATTCCCAATTGAGTTGTAAGTGCAGAGTCTGAGACTTACAGAAATCCCAGTTCCAAACTCTGACCCCTAATATCTAACCTCTGTTTCCCCTCAGGGGAAACAGGCCCAGAGGAGGAGGAGGATGAGGAGGATGAGGAGGAGGAGGACACAGAGCAGGACAACAACAGTGCTTCCTACCATCCTGACAAGGTCAGTAACACACACACAGGAGCAGAAGATGCTCAAAAGGCAATTACATTCGAACGGTCCAAGATATATTTATTCTATCATTTCTTGTTCATGTGTTCATATCAGGCTAGCTAACAGTCTCAATTTCTCTCTCTACCTCAGCATTGCCCCATACCCTCTCAGCCCCCACTGAACCGGGCCGAGGAAGGAGGTGGAGGAGGGACAATGATGATGGGGCAAGGAATGATGTCCCAGGGTATGGGCAAAGGGACGATGTCTCGCAGACCACACTTTGGCCCAGGCTCCGTGCCCCAGGAGTCCCCTGACGCCCCTGGCTCCTGGACGCAGCAGCGTCTCTCACTCCACACTGGCCTCCGCCACGAGGAGCTCACCACCCCCTCACCACCCCGCGCTGTGGCCTCCCTGTCTGTGCGTGTCTTGGGGGACCCCGAGCGCCAGGGCCTGCCACCCTCCATGCCCCCCCGCGTCCAGGCCCAGGAGAATGAAGGCACCGCCCCGGCGGCTGACGACCGCCCCGCCCACTATGTGCTCCACCTCAGCCGCTCCGCTCGGGCAGCAGCCAGCGCCGGGGGTAACCGCGTCCAGGAAGACAGTGATGATGATGACAGCAGTGAGGAGGACGAAGATGAGTGGGGACCTGCGGCAGGGGCAAGAAGAGGTGGCGGTGGAAGAGGACGTTCCCCTCCCCCTCGGCCCCAGCAGCCTTCCCCCAGCATCCCAGTGGGCCGAGAGAGGTCCAGACGCAAGCTCCAGCCTCCGCAACACATCCCCCCTCAGCAGGTAGTACACCAGCCCCCCATGCAGCTCCGCCAGCCCACCCCGCCCCCCTCCCCACCCCCAGAGCTCTCCTTTCCTCTACCCGACACCCCCAAGCAGAGCCCGCCCGACATGGATGAGGAGCCAGAAGGAGCAGGGGCTGGGGTAGCCATCCGCTCCCCTCCAGGTGGCCTCCAGAGGCAGGATTCTGACTCCAGCTCCCGCTCCAGCAGCCCAGAGCCCCTGGCCCAGCGGCGGCCCGGACCCCTCTCCCTGCTCGCCCGCAAGATGGCTTCCGAGGGAGCATTCGGGAAGAGAGGTGAGGGTGCCTCAGACGGCCAGACAGGTCCTGGTGGGGAGTCGTCCGGATCAGGAGATGGCGGTAGCATCGTCCCAGGAGCAGGACCGGGGGTTGGGGTAGTCCTGTTCCCTGGGGCTGCTATCACCCACATCGGAGGCAGCAGCGCAGCGCACTCCGGAACCGTCCCTGTACCCGAGGTCCCTGCACCAGTGTCTATGTTTGGATCAGGGGCCCAGTTCCATCCTCTCTCTCTGGTGTCTGGAGCAGCTGTCCCAGGCATCACCCTCACTGCAGAGCCCCAGGGTACATCTGGAGAGACTGCACAGAAGAGAACGGAGAAACAGGTAGAGAGTGAGAGTTGCCTGCCGCCATGGAAGCACGGACGGGATGTGACGTCTGTGTCCTTGCCGTTTGGGTCTGGGGAGTCAGAGGTGCCTGCGGTGCACCAGGGGGACAGCCCGAAGAAGTCACCCTTCGGCAGGGACGAACCCCTCTCCTCTCCTCCCGGCTCAACCACCTGTCTGCCTGCTCTCGCCCCCAAGAAGCCCCGCATGTTCTCCGACACCTCATCCGGCTCCATGGCATCCCCTCCCAAACCTGGGCAACAGGGGTCTGTGGTGGTGACCACGCCAGGGGAACCCCCCCTCAAACAGGAAGTCCTCGTCTCAGGGGCCCAGCAGGACACAGACAACACCATAGAGGTCACCTCACCGAACAAGGCGTCCGCGGAAAAGCCTGGAGGGAAAACTGGAGGAGAAATTGTAAAGATGGAGAAGGAGAGTGACAGCCAGGCAGAAAAGGCGACACCGAAAGCCGCCGGCGAGACCAGGAGAAGAGGACCTGAAGAGGCTGTTGAGGTTGAGCCCATGGGGCCTGCTCTGCCCCCCTCTTACCCAGGTAAGGGAGAAGAAGAGAAGAAGCGGAAGGAAGATGTGAGGAAGAAGGAAGAAGAGCGGTGCAGGCAGAGGAAGAGGGCGAGCGACAGGAGGTCGTCGCCCTCCAGCGGTGGCGACTCTTCATCCTCCGACTCGGATTCTGGATCCTCTTCATCACATTCCTCTGCCTCCACCGCCTCCCGGGACAAAAAAAAGGTTAGTGACTGGCTAATCCGGATGTCAATCAAATCTTTCTCTCTGCAATGACAAGCTGTCATCACCCGTCAGTAGTAGAGCAGTGTAGACGTTAGTCTCCGATGATGATCCCGCCATGCTAATACTGATGCACCAGACTGACAGTGTCTCTCTGGGTGCAAGTGAGTTAAACTCACCTTCTCATACTGACTGTGTCGGTGTGGGCTGAGGAGAATTAGTGAAAGATGCTTCACCACCTGTGACATGCTTCTTTATATTATGGAACACAATAATTTAAAATACTAACCCCTCTTCCTTCATACAATCCCAGTAATCTTTCTCGACATGCTTTAATTTAATTGTATGAAAAGGGGATTCTTTACTGCTACAGAAGTGGCTTCTTGCTTTTGTCTCTTAACACGGCGCATTGATATTTTGCCATATATAGTCTGTCGTTTGCTCATTCTATTTGTTTCTCAGAAATCTGTCCCGGGAAAAGGAAGAGGGGATGAAAGGAGAAGACTGGAAAAAGGAGGAGAGAAGAAACAGCCTTCCAGGTCAGCCATAATACCATTTGAGTTGCTCTCACAACGCACACACTCCTTGCGGTTCTTTACACACACACACACCAGGGTTTCTGTTAGCCGGTAATAACTGGATTTTGGCTGTTGAAAAAATAAAGGCGATAAATAAAATTGTCGCCTGTTGGTGTAAATAAGTTTGACTGGTCATGGTTAATTTACGCCAATTTAATTCCACTAAATGATGTGTGTGTATATTGGTTGTGTATCTGGGGCGGCAACGTAGCCTAGTGGTTAGAGCGTTGGACTAGTAACCAAAAGGTTGCAAGTTCATATCCCCGAGCTGACAATGGGACCCATCTCGTCCAAAAAGTTTATGCAAGTTTGCCAAAAAGCACCTGGAAGAACCTGGATGACTCTTGGAAGAATGTTCTATGGGCAGATGAGTCAAAAGTATACCTTTTTGGATGACTTGTCCCATTATTGCTTTTTCAAAAAATGTCTTCTGAAGGAATTCGCCTGGCGGTTTTTATTCTAGGCATGTCCAGGCAGTAACAGGCTACACTGACAACTTGAGCTTGGCTCCCAAGTTTCTAAACCATTCCAAGCCATCTTTGGTGTAGTGTCGCCATAATGTGTGATCCTAATTATTATTTTGGATCCTACATGCTCCCTAGCTTGCACACGTGCGCTAAACAGTGTACTTGCACTTGAGATGCATTTTAAGACAATGGATGAGAAGGTGAACTTGACATTTCCATGTAGTTTAGTTGGAAGGCTGCATTGTGATCTATGAACAGCATGGGTTGCATTAAATACACGTTTTTCCCACTGATGTTCAATTCATTGACACAACGTATAAACAAAGGCATTCACTAAAAGTTGACACATGTAGGCTCTTTATGGGCTATGCGCAGCACTTCGTTTTAAGCATCAATTAATCGATTCAGTTAGGCCTATTTTCATTCTCAAACCGCCAGGCACACCTGTCAAATTCAGACCTTTCTCTCAAAACACAGCGATGTCGATTTGCACTAGATTAGTACTATAAGAGGACTTTACTTTTTTTTGTTTTTGCGGCTTGAATTATTACTGTAAATGACCGACGTGGCAGATTCGGACAGGACTTAATGATGGATATGTTGATTTGTGCTCTTGCACATAATTCCATAACCCTATCTCCCCCAGTAAAACGAATCCCGTGTGAATAGGACTTTACACACAGGTGTTCAGAGCACGCTAGAGAGCATGCTAGATACATTAGGGAAGTATTCAGACCCCTAGACTTTTTCCACATTTTAAGTTGCAGCCTTATTCTAAAATCGATTAAATCGCTTTTTTTCCCCATCAATCTAACAATACCCCATAATGACAAAGCAAAAACAGGTTTTAGAAAATGTTGCACATTTGATTACAAATAAACTAAAATATGACATTTACATAAGTATTCAGACCTTTTTACTCAGTACTTTGATGAAGCACTTTGGCAGCCTCAAGTCTTCTTGGGTATGACGCTACAAGCTTGGCACACATGTATTTGGAGTTTATCCAATTCTTCTCTGCAGAACCTCTCAAGCTCTGTCAGGTTGAATGGGGAGTGTCACTGCACAGCTATTTTCAGGTCTGTCCAGAGATGTTCAGGTCTGGGCTCTGGCTGGGCCACTCAAGGACATTCAGAGACTTGTCCTGAAGCCACTCCTGTGTTCTCCTGGTTGTGTGCTTAGGGTCGTTGTCCTGTTGGAAGGTGATCCCAGTCTGAGGTCCTGAGCTTTGCTCCGTTCATCTTTCCCTTGATCCTGAGTCCCTGCCGCTGAAAAACATCCCCACAGCATGATGCTGCCACCACCATGCTTCACCTTAGGGATGGTGCCAGGTTTCTTCCAGATGTGATGTTTGGCATTCAGGCCAGAGAGTTTAATCTTCATTTCTTCAGACCAGAGAATCTTGTTTCTCATGGTCTGGGAGTCCTTTAGGTGCGTTTTGGCAAACTCCAAGTGGGCTGTCATGTGCCTTCTACTGAGGAGTGGCTTCCGCCTGGCCACTCCACCATAAAGGCCTGATTGGTGGAGGGCTGCAGAGATAGTTGTCCTTCTGGAAGGTTCTCCCATCTCCACAGGGGAACTCGGGGGGGCTCTGTCAGAGTGACCATACGGTTCTTGGTCACCTCCCTTACCAAGGCCCTTCTCCCCCAATTGCTCAGTTTGGCTGGGCGGCCAGCTCTGTTGGTGGTTCCAAATTTCTTCCATGTACGCATGATGGAGGCCACTGTGTTCTTAGGGACCTTCAATGCCACAGAAATGTTTTGATACCCTTCCTCAGATCGGTACCTCAACACAACCCTGTCTCAAAGCTCTACAGACAGCTCCTTTAACCTCATGGCCTGGCTTTTGCTCTGGTGTGCACCGTCAACTGTGGGACCTTATATAAACAGGTTTGTGCCTTTCCAAATCATGCCCAATCAATTTATTTTACCACAGGTGGACTCCAAGTTGTAGAAACATCAAGGATGATCAATGGAAACAGGATGCACCTGAGCTCAATGTTGAGTCTCATAGCAAAGGGTTTGAATACTTATTTACCTAAGGTATTTCTGTTTTTTTTTATAAATTAGCAAAATTCCTAAAAACCTGTTTTCACTTTGTTGGGGTATTGTGTGAAGATTGAGTTTACATTTTTTTTTTTTTTAAATAAGGCTGTAACTTAACAAAATGTGGAAAAAGTCAAGGGGTCTGAAAACTTTCCGAATGGACTGTATAGCTAATTATTTTATCCGTTATTTTACCTGGTAAGTTGACTGAGAACACGTTCTCATTTGCAGCAACGACCTGAGGAATAGTTACAGGGGAGAGGGGGATGAATGAGCCAATTGTAAACTGGGGATTATTAGGTGACCGTGATGGTTTGAGGGCCAGATTGGGAATTTAGCCAGGACACCGGGGTTAACACCCCTACTCTTACGATAAGTGCCACGGGATCTTTAATGACCTCAGAGTCAGGACACCCGTTTCATGTCCCATCCGAAAGACGGCACCCTACACAGGACAGTGTTCCGAATCACATTGGGATATTTTTTTAGACCAGAGGAAAGAGTGCCTCCTACTGGTCCTCCAACACCACTTCCAGCAGCATCTGGTCTAGGGTTAGCTTCAGAAGCAAGCCATTAGTGGTTGTGCAGGGTGGTATGCTGCTGGCACAAGATACCGCTAATTAACACAGGTGATTCCGTCTGTCCTCCGTAAACAAGCGCTGTAACATGGAGATATGGGCGTTTGTGAACCCGAACCCTGAACCCTAACCCTATAAAGGTGCAGAAGCTGGTCCAAAACACACCTACATGTGCGCCCGGGCCGACATTAATAGACCCCCCCCTGTATCATCCCTGCCTCAGTTGTCTGTAATGTGAATGTTTCTTTGGAATTGAACATGTTTAACACTTTCTTCTGGGCCCGGTTTCCCAAAAGCTTCCTAAGTCATCGTGAGAACCTTCGTAGGAGCATTGTTACATTTCTGAACTGTTTCCCAAAACCAATGTTATTAATGTCGCACTTGAACCTGCTCGTAATCTAACGCCTAACTCAGACCACTCGTTGAACAGCTAAGTGCGGTATTAGATGTATTTTTGCCCTCCTCGCGTCACTTTATACACATCTCTGCTAAACATAGAATCCCATGGTTTATATGTCTCTCTCGGACCTCTGATAACTTCAGAACAAAGTAGCCAATGTCTTTGCAATTTATACAAACAAGCAACATATAAAAAGATGCTTCAAATGAATATTGCGATGACAGCATTAAAATAAACAGTACGGGCCCAGGGGGTAATCATAATGAAATACATTTCATGTTTAATTGACTTCTATTTTGATACTAATTTGTCGCTATATTTCATGTGTAGCCCACATGTGTGCAATGATGTGCCAAATCAGTGATTTAGTGCATGTTGATTGGGTAAGCAACTAGAATAAGCCACCTCAATATTTGCAGCTATAGGTGGTGATAGGAGCTGATCCGTCGTCAGTATTGTAAAACAATTATGTTTGGATGGAGAAAACTGATCAGAGTTCAGTGCTTCCTTTCTTTCGATACTATAAGTATACACATGCTCCAACTTAGACTGTTCTCTCTGCGTGTTGTTTTGAGAAACGCATGTTACATCTTCGGCTGTTGTAGGAAAGATGCATCGTTTAAAGCGCTCCTAAGCTCCATCACTATCGGGAAACCGGGCCCTGGTCATTGATCTGTGGATGGATGATTGGACTCCAGGTGTGGATGGACTTCTCAATGTAGCGATTGTGAGTTTAGATTATAATAAAAACAGGAAGGACCATTAGAACATGTGTGAATGTGTGTGTGCAGATATATTTTATGTGTCTTGCCTTTGCCAGAAGATACCGACCTTACCCGTACGCTTGTTTACACTAAGATGCACTGGGGTCGGAACGTAATCATGATTACATTGACACTTGATCCGGCATGAGATATGAGTCGAAAAACGTACCTCAATGCGGACTACTAGTTTTTCCGGAAAACTGCACTTTTCCACATTGGGCCTCCGAGTGGGGCAGTGGTCAATGCATCTCAGTTCTATAGGTGTCACTACAGACACCCTGATTCGAAGCCAGGCTGTATCACAACCGGCCATAGGGCACCGCACAATTGGCCCAGCATTGTTCGGGTTTGGCCAGTGTAGGCGGTCATTGTAAATAAGAATTTTCTTAATTGACATGCCTAGTTAAATAACGTATTTTCGGGCAACTCTTGCCCCATTATCATTAAGTGTTATAGTCCATTATCATTAAGTGTCTTGAAGTATGTTTCATGGGTTTTGATGAATGACATGACACACGGATTTATTGTAAAGAAAATGTTTATTCCATATAGAGATGACGCATTAAGTTGGCCAGAACACCAGTGTTTTAGCTTGATCCATTGTAGCTACTCTACTACTGCCAAATGTAAAAAAGCTGTCGTTCTGCCCCTGAACAGGCAGTTAACCCACTGTTCCTAGGCCGTCATTGAAAATAAGAATTTGTTCTTAACTGACTTGCCTAGTTAAATAAAGGTAAAATAAAAAATATCGTCCCTACACTTACCGACAGCATTGTGAACGGTCAAAACGCTTACTCGCGACTACTAGTTATAGAAAAGGAAGTGGCAGTGGTATTTCTTGTTAGGCGTTTAATGAGCCGAAGAGAGACGGTTAGTGCAATTCGAGATTGGGACGTCCCTTCCCTAAATTTAACCAAATAGTGTCTATTATATTGACAAAATAGCAGGGTGACCACTCTAACAATAGAAATACATGTCCTCAATTATTGAAGGTCTGGGAGATCGGGTGGGACTGTTGTAGCCAGTGAGGGCAGATACGCGTGTGAACAACAGGCACACAGCTGTCGTTTTTCTCCAAGTAGCCGGAATGCCATCCACTTACCAGTACATTTTTGTAACAGGCTAAAACATAACGAAACTTCTAAACGATAAAAGGAAGCCTCACGTAGTAAGACACTGTCAGACCTCCATACAGCGTCCGGGGGGAGTAAATCCCCCCGCTTCGTCTTTTCCTTAACCCCTACAACAATAACCCGAATCTTTTGAGATGTAAACGGGCTGACGTCAGAGCTGGAGGTCCCAAGGATCCCGGCTAGTTTCCCCTCTCGGCTCGCTATCCAATATGGCCGTCGTGTGTGTTGCTACTCTGATACCGTCGCAGTGCACAAACCCGGCAGCCGCATAAGGATTTCTCGTCCTCAATTTCAATCCGTGGAGCAACCGATTGCGATAGAGCGTTAGGTGTCCGCGGTTCCAGCCAGACAATATGCTGTCGGAAGGGACCGAAAACGGGTAAGATGGAGAGCGAAAGGATAGGCATTACGTTTCTAGAATGGCTTCACCGGTAGTAGCTAAGGCGCTGCCAGTGCTGATTGTGTCATGTCTCAACCGCTCGTTCACCCTGCCGCGCCTGGTGTCCTAATTAAATGATCGCTAAACTGTCGCCACATACGTTTGAACTGTCAGTGGTGGGCGTTTTAATTACAAGACTGACACGAATTGTTACATTACATACATGCGTCGTGCACGTGAGTGTCGCTCTCCGCGTCCACGTGGGGTGTGGATTTATCGGACTCGAGTTGGGGGAAGGGGATGGGAAATACCGGGTAACTCCAGTCACTCAAGTTTACTAGTACCAGAGAATCCTTATACGCAGGTAAGTAAGTAATAAAACTGGTCGTGGCTGGATCAAACGCGTCATACTGAGAATCATGCAGAAGCTTTTAAGCTTATGAATTAAACAACGATTTCCTTCCTCCTTGACTGTCTTAACATGTTTCAGGTTATGGTGTGTGTGTACGTACTAAAGCTCACCTACACTCTGAATCCAATGGATGTTTAAGGGACATTTTCTATCTGAATGTACACTACCTGTCTCGGTATGACTTCAGTGCATGTATAGGTTTACTGCATGTCTCATTCTCTATGTGAAGCCAGTGCAGGTGTAGATACACTGGCTGTCTTACTATATGAATCCAGTGTAGGTAACGACTCTGTCTCATTTGAGAGGTGGGTATGACTGATTCATTGTCCACCACCTCTGTCGTCTTTTATGCTTCTTTTGTCAGGTTAGTTCTTGCCGTGTTTTTTTTTTTGTGCCGTGTAGAGGAGATGGTGTCAGACAGAGCCATGTATAAATATATGACTCTGGTGTTAGATTGTTAACTCGTGACCATGATAAAGAATACTGCTCATGATGCTAATGAGCAAGTGTCACCATGGGAGATCATTAATACACAAGACATCTGTTGGCAATTGTGGGTGTGTGTGCCCTTAAGGTGTGTCATAATTCTCCAACTGGCTAGGCTGTCTCTTGAGGGTACTACATGGACTACCAGTGGTCAGTGTGGAGTAAGGGTTTAATTATATAAAGTTTTTTTTATTTTTTATGGGGGATGGGGGGGCCTCTTTAGCAAAGAGGCAGTTTCGTCCCAAAAAACACATACTCTTAATGATCACATCAGGGACTGGGTTCTCCTCCACTGCTGCCCCACTGGGGTGGTGGTCTAGTTGACATCTGTCCCCTGGCCTCTCATAGGTCTCAGATGGCAGGTGTGTGTTCGGCGAGCGTAACAGACATGCGCAGAACAATGACTTCGCTTTTTTTTTGGTGTGGAGGATGTGGAAGGCTTTAGGGGTCTGAATCGGTTATCAGTCAGTAACATTAGGATGACCCTGTAAGTGATTGCAATGTGTTTACGCGTGTGATCTTTGGTTAGACAGCGGTGCATGTCTTGGTTGGTCAATCAGTGTGTGTGACTGACCGAATCAGGAGTTTGTTTTGAGGAGTATTTTTGACCTCGTAGCTGGGTCGCTGGGTGTCAGTTGGCTGTATTCTGGTGTGAGTAAGTTATTTATAGTTGCACTGTCCCAGATAACTGGCCTCAACCAACCTTCTCTCTTTCTCTCTCTCTCTCTCGATCTGTCCTCTGTGTGTCTGACTCTCTTTACTAGAGGTAGACTCATCTATCTAATCCCCTCTGCTTTTTGATGAGGGACACAGTTTTGTTCCTTCCTACTAGATAGATTTTTTTTAGCTTTCATGGCTAATGGTTGTAGGTAGGATGAGCCGGCTTCTTTACCGTTGTTTGTTATCTATGTATAGATCATTTACGATGACGTTCTTTATTCAGGTCTTTGTATGAGAATACATCTCTCTACTATCCTCATTCTCGCTCTCTTTCCCCCTCGCGCGTTCTCTCTCTCCCCAGGGAGAAGAAGCAGTCTTCCCTGTCGGAGCCGTCCGGCCCTGGCCCTATGGAGGTGGAAAGGCCAGACCCAGAGGACTCCAGGGCCCCCCAGCCCACCCCCGAAGGGGACCCAGAGAACAGTGAGGGCCGCATGGAGGAGGTAAGGTCGCTGAGAGGGAGAGGTGGGGGTCTGGGAGCATGGGGATAACTGGGGGGATGTTTCAGGAACTAACCCCCTTGTCCTATGGCTTAGTCTGGTACAGGATGTGTCCCAAATGGGACCCTATTCCCTACATAGTGCACTACCCTGTTTTGACCAGAGCCCATAGGGTGCACTATAGGGAATAGAATGCCAATGGGGACACAACCCTGGTTTGGGACAGTTAAAACGTCCGTTGATGGATAGTTGTGGATGTTTCAGGTTAACAGTGGACCAACCTACTAACCCTCCTGTTACTATGGCTTAGTTTGATACAGTTCAAATACCCATAGGTAGAATCTTCTCTCCGCAAATGGGACTTAACAAACTAACCTAACCTCTTTGAGCTGAATGTCGATTAGATACTCACACATGGACATGCCACACACATGTTACTCTGGAGGTTTTCATAGAGCAGTTGCCTTAGCGACTTGACTGCAGGTGGTTCATCTCTAATGGGGTGTGAAATTAGACATGACCTCCACACGGACTACATGCATGCTCCACAT